>NW_024087628.1:0-16294 GCF_009730915.1 Dioscorea cayenensis subsp. rotundata | reverse complement strand
TTTTTGGATTGAGGGCCGGCGAGGGAAAATAAAGTAAAACGAGGGTTTTGGAGGGTCAGAATCGGCCCTTCCCTCGTTTGGATTGGTATTTTTAATTTAACGAAGGAAAAGGAAGGGTTAACTCTGACCCTCCGAAACCCTCCGAAACCCCCCTTTTCCTGGCCCCCCGATTTGGGGTGCCGGGGGAGGGAAAACCTCGTAAAGATTTTAAAATTTTTTAAAAGACCTTATTACCCTTAATTTTTTTAAATTAATTACATGACACCACTTCATAAGTTTTTTCTTTCACTTTTTTCAATCTAATTTTATTTTAATCAAGTATTCACATGACACCCATCACAATCTTTGTTTTTATGTATTTATTTTTTGTTTGCTTATTTTTTATCTATTTGTTTATATTGTGTTTTTAATTTCTCAATTCATCCTTAGAATAATTTATCTTAATATAATTCTATTGCTATTGAAATTTTATTCGAAGTACAAATAAAATTAAAATTTTCTTTGAGTGAGAAAAAAAAACTAATAATTATCTAATGTAACATGATTATTATGCTATGAATTAAAATATTAAAATAGGTTTATTAACAATATGATAAAGTGATCTTGTGATGATCCATATAGAATTGTAGGAGGAGTTGGTCTTTAAATCCTAATTAAGTAATTTGGTGTTGCATAATTGAGAGGGGAACTATTCTAAGAATAGTTAGAAGCTACTTTACATCAGCACGACTAGTTGTTCATGCGTGTTGCTACATAGGATAACGTGCTATTCAAAAGGTAGATTGTTCTTTCAACTATAGATTCTGATAACTAACAATTTGTTTGTATTTCAAAAATTTGATGTTTGAGAAATATATATTTTGGTTTCACTTTTTTCTTCAACTTTGTTTTTGTCTTCTTTATGCAAATATTATATGGTTATATGATAGACAATAGTTTATTTGTGCTTCAAATCTCCGAATAATTTATTTTCTTTTATAAATTATGTGATTAGACATTAATGCAATTATATTTTATTATAATTTGGTAATTTGTAGTGATTAGAATAAATTATTTGCAAGAATTTCGTTTATAGATTATTTTTAAAAAACAATAATTAATTGGTTTAAAATATAGGTTATTTTCTAGAAAGTTATTCTTCGTATCTTTCCATCTATAGGAAAAAACCTTTCCTATTACGCCACAAACATAACTATTATGAATTATTTCTTGTTATATAAAGAGAAGAATATTTTAATTATTTTGTACATTATTTAGCGTTCATGGACAAGCAAAGCAATAAGGCAACGTTGGAGTATTTGTGGCAAGAAACACGTCGAAGGGCAGTTGTATATGCTATTTGCTTAGTTATTTATTGGTATGTGCGAAAAAAACAACATCGAGAAGTTATTGATCATAGTATGAGTTCGGAAAGAGACAGAGTTAGAGATGAAATAATGAGCCAAATTGTTGGTTGTGAAAAAGTCAATACTCGATTTGATCCAATTTTAGAAGGTGACATTTGGAAGCTTTTGGAGGACATAGGAATAGATTCAAATTTAATGACTACTATTTACCTTTATTTCATTGAATGTCCTGAGAAAGTACGGGCAGTGCTTGGATGTCCATGGGAGAAAAGAAAGGAGCTAGTGGAAAAGTTGGTGCTCAGTCCTTCTGGCCATTAAACATCAAACATATTCATCAACATCGTAGTAATATTTTTTTTAAATTTGAAAAATTAGTTTTTAGGATTTTTGTTTCTCATATATTTCATAAAGGAACAAGTTATTTTTCTCTAAATTTTTTTGTTTATTTTTTTAATAATATTTATGTTATTTTAGCTATTTTAATTATTTTATATTTTAGTAGACCTAATCAAGCATCAATCCATTGTGATGATGTAAATAGCAACATTTTTTTGTCATATACAAAACAATAATGTATAATATATTTCCAAAGAAAAAATAAATGGTTGTATTTGAGAAGAGACAAAATTAAAGTATAAAAATAAAAATAAAAATAATAATTTTAATATTTATTAAAAATATATACTTAAAGTGTGAATTTATTCGAGATATTCATAATGCATGTGTTTAAATAGAAATTAGTAATTTTTATTTAATAAGAAGAGTATAATTGGTAAATCATATTATTATATATCCTTTTTTTTCCTTTCCCTTCCGTAACCAAACAAGGTTTATTAAATAACTCTCCTTCCTTTCCCTCCATAAAATTTGTCTATCCAAACGAGGGTTGAACCCGTCCTTTTCTTTCCCTCACTTTCCCTCCCCTTCCCTCCCCTTATTTTTCCTTCGACTTTTGAATCCAAACACTATGTTAGTTTTAATTAAAAATTTATGTCATACAACTATTAATTAATAAAAAAATTACATCATATCTCATTCTTATCCAATAGATAAGTAGGTGAAAATAATCAAACTAGCTCTTAATTAATTATCTCATTAACTAATGATATAAACATATAATCCAACAGTAGAATTTAAAAAATAAAATAAATACAAACTGAAAAACTAATTAATATTGAAGTTCGGTATTGAGATCCAAGGCACTTCTAGCAGTTCCATGGAAGTGTCAGTAGTTTTCATTGGAAAAAAACTCAAGCATGAAGAAGAATCTCACGGGCAAAAGAGTAATAAGATGTTGCACAAATACTAACCATTATTCGTCACATGCTCAAAAGAATCTCATGCAGTGACAAAAGCAAGAAGCCAAGCGTTCCTCTTTATATAACACCCAAACTCTCTAGTTCAGAGAAAGCAAAGCAAAGAAAAGAATTAATATTCAAGAGAAATATTTATTTATAAGTACTTTGAGGTTTTCACTTTTCATAGCCACGGCTCAGCTCGCACAGCAACTCAAGGAGGAGTTCTTCTACGTTGTTAGCAGTGTTAAGAGTTTCAGCTTCATGTCTTACACTATGGGAAAACAAGGTCATCATTAATTCATTTATTATTCATGCATGCATGCATGTCTGTCAACTTATTAAGATTTTTCTAATATTTAAAAGTTACTTTTGTTTTTGTTTTTCTGTTTTTAGATACGGAAATTATTGTAGAAAAAAATGAAGTTGGAACTCTGCAGATTAACACGGTAACCCCTCTTAATTCTCTTTCTCTCTCTCTCCAAATATATATATATATATATATTAAAAACAAAATATGAATAAGTCATGTCATGGGATGTAGATAGAGATTGAGTTATTACCCAACATATCATATATATCATGATTAGTAAATTAACATAGTATTAAAGTTTTAAATTAATTGTGTTTCTTCTCGAGTGCTTACTGTTTCTATTTCTCTCTCTCTCCTTCTCTCCTCTCTCTCTCTCTCTATATATATATATATATAAGTGAATGTTTGACTAATGAGCAACTGAATATGTTGATGAACAACAGGCAAGAGAAATTGTTTTAGGAGCATCTGGTGTTGCTACAAATGAAAATCTCAATTACGATAAATGCACTCCTGAAACTAATGGTAAGTTTTCCATGTCAACTTTCTGTGTTGATGTTAACATATTATTAGGTTCATATGTTAAATTGAGTCAATATTGTGGTAAATGAGCTTGTTGTGTATGAGCTTGTTGTTATATAATTTAAATTATATTGTAATATAGGATTTGAATTAATTAGGTGCATGCTATCCATTTTTCCATATAGCATTTGCAACGACTTGGTCACAAAAAGATTTATTTGGATGGACATAGAAAAATATTCATTTGCGACCAACACCGATTGGTCACAAATAACACTTATTTGCGACAACACAAAGTTAGTCGCAAATAATAAGTTGTTACGACGACAATACTTTTTTTTTGCGACGGCTTAATCTTTGTTGCAAATAATACCTTTTGCGACGGCGTACTCTTTGTTGCAAATAATATCTTTTGTGACGATCAATATGTCATCGCAAATAACACTAATTGCGACAAATATTTGGCGTTGCAAAAACATTTCGTCGCCTTAATTCGTCGCATTATTAATTATATTTTAAATTTTTTGCGACAGCTTTTTATTGTCGCAAAAACTAGTTTTTGCGACGGTTGGTTGCAATAACTACCTTTTGCGATGGAAGCAGATACGACGACATGCGACGGCGATATGCCATCGCAAAAATTTTTTTGCGAGGACATTTAAGTTTTTGCGACGGTAACTGGTCATAGCAAAAAGTAGTTTTTCTTGTAGTGGTTGTTTTCACATACATATATATATTGTGTGTGTGAGCACCACTTAATGCTAGCCCTTGGTTGTGATATGTCTTTTATTTGGTGTGTAATATATATGTAGTATTGATTAAGGACTTGTACTCAAAAATATTATATATATATATATACACGTGGGGTTGGAAAACAAGCTCAACATTCATTTATTATTCATACATGCATGCATGTATGCTTGTCAACTTATTATCATGTGTGCATAGTATTTTAGTATTAAGATTTTTCTAATATTTGAAAGTTACTTTTGTTTTTGTTGTTTTGGTTTTCAGAGACCGAAGTCATTGCAGAAAAGAATATTGAAACTCTACAGATTAACACAGTAACTCCTCTTAATTTGCTCTCTCTCTCTCTCTCCACAAATATTTATATATATACACACACAAAATATAAATAAGTCGTGTCAAGATGTACATAGAGATCTGAGTTATTACCCAATATATCATATATATCATGATTAATAAATTAACATAGTATTAAAATTTTAAATTAATTGTGTTTATTCTTGAGTGCCTATAGCTTCTATCTCTCTCTCTCTCTCTCTCTCTCTCTCTCTATATATATATATATATATAAATAAGTGAATGTTTGGATAAGTGAATGTTTGGCTAATGAGCAACTGAATATGTTGATGAACAACAGGCAAGAGAATTTGTTTTAGGAGCATCTGGTGTTGCTACAAATGAAAATCCCAGTGACGATAAATGCACTCCTAAAACTAAAGGTTAGTTTTCCAGCTCAACTTGAAGAAGACAAGTTTAATGTTGTTCCCACCTATATGTTAGCTTGGTTATTTTATGTGTGTTAATGTTGTTCGCATATATATATGTGTGTGTGTGTGTGCACCATGTGTGTGTGTGCACCACATGCTGCTAGCCCTTCGTTGTGATTTGTCTTTTTGTGTGTGTGTGTAATATATAGTATTGATTTAGGACTTGTACTCATAAATACAATATATATGTGTTGTTGGAAAACAAGGTCATCATTAATTCATTCATTATTCATGCATGCATATATTTTTGTTAACTTAACATGTGTGCATAGTACTTTAGCATTAAGATTTTTCTAATATTTGAAATTTACTTTTGTTTGTGTTTTTTCTTTTCAGAGACGGAAGTCCTTGCAGAAAAAAATGTTGAATCTCTGCAGATTAACATGGTTATCTTTCTTAATTCTCTCTCTCCGCAAATACATATATATATATATATATATATATAATAATAATAATAATAATAATAATAATAATAATAATAATAATATGAATAAGTCATAGCAGGATGTACATAGAGATTGAGTTATTATACAACATATCATATATATCATGATTACTAAATTAACATAGTATTAAAGTTTTAAATTATTTGTGTTTCTTCTCTGGTGCTTATGGCTTCTATTTCTCTACGTGTGTGTATGATATAAATAATTTATAAGCGGAAGGAGAGGGGGTAGGGGTGTGCTTGAGCACCCCCTTGGCCCGGCCCATGGAAAGGTTTATATATATATAATTAAAATATTAACAATTATAATTCATATACATATAGTTATCTCTTTATTATTATTTTTAAAATTCGACCAAAATATTTAAAATAAATTAAGTAAAAATAATAAAATTATTATGTTAGATAAAATTGATGTTTAGTGATAATAATAAATAATAATATAATATATATATGGGTAGTTGAACATGTATTTTCATAATATTTTTTTGTTTTTAAATTTTATATGTTAAATATATTTTTATTGAACTTATCAATTTATAATTATCAATTTTCTAAGAATATTAATGTAAAAAGTAATAGTATAATAACAATTATAATTCATATATACGTATAGTTCGCTCTTTAATTTTTTTTTTGTAAATTTCACCCACGCTATGTAAAATAAATTAAATAAAAATAATAAATTTATTATATCAGATAAAATTAATGTTGAATGAAAATAATAAATAATAATATAATATGGGTAGTGAAACATGTCTTCATAATAATTTTTTGTTTTTAAATTTTATATTTTAAATATATTTTTTATTGAACTTATATATCTAATTTAATTTGTTTCATTGATTGTTTAGTTATTTTTTTGTGAAAAAATATGTGATATTTGTTTTGTTATTTGTTATGAAGAATTTATTGTGCAAATTATTGTAATTAAAAAATTGTTAAATATTTGTTTGAGTAATTGCTGTAAAAATTTTGATTATTCATTAAATTATGAATTTGCATTAAGTTTTTGTCTAATTGTATTATTTATTACTTTAATTTTTCATTGTTAGTTGAGTTAATTGTTAATTATGTAAATATGATAAATTTTTTACACTTAACCCAAAATTCTTTAATATAAGTATATTTTATATAGATTATTGTTATATTCTCAAGTTTGAATTAATATAATTGTTTAAAATTTATAATTTTTTTTTAAATTTGAATTCAACACCCCTTTAATTTTGTTTCTAGTTCCACCATTGTTAATATATATGTATAAAAGATATGTGTATTAATTGATATATATCTATATATATAAGCGAATGTTTGGCTAATGAGCAACTGAATATGTTGATGAACAACAGGCAAGAGAATTTGTTTTAGGAGCATCTGGTGTTGCTACAAATGAAAATCCCAGTTACGATAAATGCACTCCTAAAACTAATGGTTAATTTTCTACCTCAACTTGAAGAAGACAAGTTTAATATTGTTCCCATCTATATGTTTGCTTGGTTATTTTCTGTGTGTTTATGTTGTTCTCATATATATATATATATATATATATATGTATCTGTGTGTGTGCACCATGTGCTGCTAGCGTGTAATTGTGATTTGTCTTTTATTTGGTGTGTAATATGTAGTATTGATTAAGGACTTGTACTCATAAATATTATATATATGTGTGTGTGGGGTTGAAAACAAGGTCATCATTAATTCATTCATTATTCATGTATGCATGCATGTATATTTGTCAACTTATCATCATGTGTGCATAGTATTTTAGTTTTAGGATTTTTCTAATATCTGAAATTTATTTTTGTTTGTGTTTTTTATTTGTTTTTAGAAATTGAAGTCATTGCAGAAAAGAATGTTGAAACTCTGGAGATTAACATGGTAATCCCTCTTAATTTTCTCTTTCTCTCTGCAAATATATATATATACATATACATATATATATTATAAACAACATATGATTAAGTCATGCCAGGATGTACATAAATTGAGTTATCTCTTTCTCTCTGCAAATATATATATATATATATATATATATATATATATATATTATAAACAACATATGATTAAGTCATGCCAGGATGTACATAAATTGAGTTATTACCCAACATATCATATATATCATGGTTAGTAAATTAACATAGTTTTAAAGTTTTAAATTAATCGTGTTTCTTCTCGAGTGCTTACAGCTTCTATTTCTCTGTGTGTGTGTGTGTGTGTGTGATGTATATGTATATATATATATATATATATATAGGTGAATGTTTGGCTAATGAGCAACTGAATATGTTGATGAAAAACAGGTAAGAGAATTTGTTTTAGGAGCATCTGGTGTTGCTACAAATGAAAATCCCAGTGACGATAAATGCACTCCTAAAACTAATGGTTAGTTTTACAGCTCAACTTGAAGAAGACAAGTTTAATGTTGTTCCCATCTATATGTTTGCATGGTTATTTTCTGTGTGTTAATGTTGTTCTCATACATACATACATACATATGTATGTATGTATATAAATGTATATGTGTGTGTGCGCACCACGTACTGCTTACTCTTGGTTGTGATTAATTTGTCTTTTATATGTATGCAAGCATGTTTGTCGACTTATCATCATATGTGCATAGTATTTTAGTATTAAGATTTTTCTAACATCTGAAAGTTACTTTTGTTTTTGTTTTTATGTTTTTCAGAGACTGAAGTCATTGCAGAAAAGAATGTTGGAACTCTGCAAATTAACACGGTAATTCCTCTTAATTCTCTCTCTCTCTCTCTCTCTCTCTCTCTCTCTCTGCATATATATATATATATATATATATAAATATATGTATATATGAATAAGTCATGTCGGGATATACATATATAGAGATTGAATTATTACCCAACATATCAAATATATCATGATTAGTAAATTAACATAGTATTAAAGTTTTAAATTAATTGTTTTTCTTCTTGAGTGCTTACAGCTTCTATTTCTCTTTCTCTCTCTTTGTATAATATATATACTTTCTTTCTCTCTGTATAATATATATATGTATAAAAGATATTTGTATAAATGGATATGTATATATATAATTGAATGTTTGGCTAATGAGCAACTAAATATGTTGATGAACGACAGGCAATAGAATTTGTTTTAGAAGCATCTGGTGTTGCTACAAATGAAAAGCTCAGTTACGATCCAAATACTCCTAAAATTAATGGTTAGTATTTCAGCTCAACTTTAAGAAGACAAGTTTAATGTTGTTCCCATCTATGTGTTTGCATGGTTATTTTCTTTGTGTTAATGTTGTTCTCATATATATATATATATATATATTTGTGTGTGTGTGTGTGTGCACCACGTACCACTAGCTCTTGGTTGTGATTTGTCTTTTATTTGCATGCATGTATGTTTGTCAACTTATCGTCATATGTGCATAGGATTTTAGTATTAAGATTTTTCTAATATCTGAAAGTCACTTTTGTTTTTGTTTTTCTGCTCTTTAGAGATTGAAGTCATTGCAGAAAGGAAGGTTGGAACTCTGCAAATTAACACGGTAATCCCTCTTAATTTTCTCTCTCTCAGCAAATATATATATATATATATATTATAAATAAAATATGAATAAATCATATCAGGATGTACATAGAGATTGAGTTATTACCCAACATATCATATATATCATGATTAATAAACTAACATAGTATTAAAGTTTTAAATTAATTGTGTTTGAATATGTTGATGAACAACAGGCAAGAGAATGTGTTTTAGAAGCATATGGTGTTGCTACAAATGAAAACCCCAGTCACAATAAGGACCCTGAAATTAATAATTAGTTTTCCAGCTCAACTTGAAGAAGACAAGTTTAATGTTGTTCTCATCTACATTTTTACTTGGTTATTTTCAATGTGTTAATGTTGTTCTCTATATATATATATATATATATATATATATATATGTATCTGTGTGTGTGCACCACGTACTGCTAGCTCTTGGTTGTGATTTGCCTTTTATTTGGTGTGTAATATGTAGTATTAATTAAGGACTTGTACTCATAAATATAATGTAATATAAAATATATAATAATAAGAAAAAATTATTTATTATTCCTTGCAACTTTTCAAATATCCCTATAATTCCTTTGACATTCCAAGTTCTCCGATAGTTTCTCTTTTCTCAGTTTAATTATTTTTCAGTCTCTGCAACTCTTTCCGTCAAATTAATTTATTTAAAAAATCTAATTCTGGCCCGCTTACGAAATGTACTTTCTGTTTATTAAGTATATTTTTTATTTAATATTGCGTATTTACGTGTAACTACATAATTTTCATTTAATATGTAACATTTTTGTTTAATATATTTTTTATATTTAATATTTTAGTTTCTTGTTCAATAACGCTAATGGGTATTTCAATCAAAAGTATTGAAAGAAGGTGTGAGAAAAAGGAATGACTTGTTTTGGAGATATGAAATGATATAAATAATTTCTCTAATAGTAATAATAATAATAAATAATTAAGTTCATTCTTGTTGCCCTTGAATACTCTAATGGGAGACACTTAAAATATTTTTTTTTATGAGTGGATAAACCACAATTTATTTAAAAAAATAATATAAAAAAAATAAATTTTTAATGATGATAAGTTAATTATGCTCAATACTTGAACTCAATAAAGAAATCAACAAAAGAAAATACCAAGTTGAGAAATTAAATGAGTGCATCTCTTTGAAAAGTTTTTCTGTATCTTATATAAATATAAAATATATGTGCTTGATTTTATGTATGCATTTGTGATGGTTACCTTTGTTGCTATATTTAAAAACTTTCACTTGTATAATTACAAATATGTATTCTACAAAAAATAGGGTGAAAAAAATATAATGATTATGTAGATTCTATACTTTAAATTTTTTTATTATGTTTTATCCATGATTACATGAAACACAAACTCAACTCATACATTACTCAGAAACCTTAAAGAATATGTCATACATATAAAAGTGATAAAAAATAATTTGAGCAATTCAAGCAAAGTAAAATGATGATAAATAATAATTTTAACAATAATTTTAACAATAATTCACACAAAATTACATCCTCACATATGGATAAAATAAAGGAGAAATAAAAAATATATATATATTGGAAATCAAGATCCTTGTTTAAGTTAGCTCTCTAACTTTGGATTGTTTTGACAAAAGTAAACAAAGTCATGATTTGTTATAAGCTATAAAACTATTCAAAGCTGCTATGAATATCAAACAATTCACTAGAATTCAATCTAACCAACAAATATTCATCCAATGAAGCAAGATTAAAGTGATCATATTTGTCTTATTCTTTTTATTATTATTCAATTTTATTTTAGATGTTTACATAATAACAATTTTTAAGCATCTTGTTTCATTAAAACAAAAAAGTGTCACAGCAACCAGCATGAGATCAGAAACAAATTCTAATTCTATTAATGCGAAAATATATATAATAAATTAAAATAAAATAAAATAAAACTATAGTAGAATATCAAAAGGAAAAAAACCAAACCGCAATTATATATATTTTTAGTTTATTTTATTTTTATCTGGTTATATAACTTATATTGCATCCATTGAACATATTTCCATAGCATGCAAGATATTTATTCATCTTCTTCATCATAGATGGAAGATCTATTTGTAGAAGATCTATTTGTATCCACATTTTCTTAGAAAAAAGTTGTATATATACATATATATATATATACACACACAGAAGGATAATAATGAAGCAAGGGCGGCTTAAGGTAACTAGAGGTATTAAACAGAATTTTAGAATAAACCCTCTATTTTATTTAATAAAAATTCATTTTTATTTATATTTTATTGTAATAAATACATATTTGAGATGTTTGTTTATCTTTTTACATACTACTAAACTCGTGATGAAAGGAGATATATATATATTTAAAATTTGTAAATAAAACTCAACAAAGTACAAATTAATATCATGTTTGGCTAATGAGCAACTGAATATGTGGATGAACAACAGGCAAGAGAATTTGTTTTAGGAACATCTGGTGTTGCTACAAATGAAAATCCCAGTTACGATCCAAATACTCCTAAAATTAGCGGTTAGTTTTCCACCTCAACTTGAAGAAGACAATTTTATGTTGTTCCCATCTATATGTTTGCTTTGTTATTTTCTGTGTGTTAATGTTTTTCTCACACACACACACACATATATGTATCTATGTGTGTGCGCACCACGTACTGCTAGCTTTGGGTTGTGATTTGTCTTTTATTTGCATGCATGCATGTTTGTTAACTTATCATCATATGTGCATAGTATCATGGTAATCCCTCTTAGTTCTCTCTCTTTGCAATTATATACATCTTATCAATAAAATACAAATAAGTCATGTCAGGATGTACATATACATGGAGTTATTACCTCAACATATCATATATATATATATATATATATATCATAATTAGTAAATTAACATAGTATTAAAGTTTTAAATTAATTGTGTTTCTTCTCGATTTCTTTCAACTTCTATTTCTCTCTTTGTGTGTATAATATTAATATATATATATATATATAAGATATGTATATAAATGGTACATATGTATAAGTAAATGTTTGGCTAACGATCAACTAAATATGTTGATGAACTACAGGCAACAAAATTTGTTTTAAAAGCATCTAAATCTGATGATGATCATGTATGTAAAACGCCCAGTGGGGGTGATCATGGTCCTGGCACCAACATGATTTCCAACTTAACTTGAAGATGACAAGTTTAATGTTGTTCCCATCTATATATTTTCTTAATTATTTTTTGTGTGTTAATGTTGTTGTCATATATATATCTATATATATATATGTGTGTGTACCACGCATTGCTGACTCTTGGTTGTGATTTGTCTTTTATTAGGTGTGTGATATATAATATTGATTAAGGGCTTGTAACATTTTTGTGACATATTTTGCAATATTTTTAGATGGTTGTTTTTTTGCGATGCAATTTGGTTCTTTCTGCAATGTTATTGGTTTTTTATCTCACATTGTTGCAATTTGTATCGCAAATTTGCGACACTTTTATGTGTCACAAATAGCATTTTTTCTTGTAGTGTTGTACTCATAAATATTGATTAAGGGCCTGTGTAATATATAGTATTGAAGATGACAAATTTAATGTTGTTCTCGTCTATATATGTGCTTCGTTTATTTTTTGTGTTAATATTATTTTCATATATATATATATATATATATATACCAACTATCACACACCGCTGGCTCTTGGTTGTGATAATTATGGTTAAGTACTTCTTGAACTCAATAAACAAATTAACAAAAGAAAATACCAAGTTGACAAATTAAATGAGTGCATCTCTTTAAAAAGTTTCTTTGTATCTTTTATAAATATAAAATATATGTGCTTAATTATACGTATACTTTTGTTACGGTTACCTTTGTTATTAAATTTTAAAAATATTCACTAGTATAATTTCAAATTTTATTCTCCAAACATTTAGGGTGAAAAAAAAATATAATGATTATATAGATACTATATTTTAAATTTTTTTACCATGTTTTATCCATGATTATATGAAAAAAAAAAACTCAACTCATACATTAATCAGTAACCTTAAAGCGAATATGTCATACATCTAATAGTAATAAATAATAATCTGAGCAATTCAAGCAAAGTAAAATGATGATAAATAATAATTTTAACAATAATTTCACACAATATCACATCCTTACGTATGGATAAAATAAAGGAGAAATTAAAAAATATATATTGAAAATCAAGATCCTTGTTTAGTTAACTTTGGAATGTTTTGACAAAATTAAACAAAATCATGATTTGTTATAAGCTATAAAACTATTCAAAGTTGTTATAATATCAAACAATTCCTAGAATACAATCTAACCAACAAATATTCATCCAATGAAGCAAGATTAATTACAGTGATCATATTTGTCTTAATTTTTTAGTTATTATTCAAATTTATTTTAGAAGTTTACATATTAACTTTTTTTTAGCATCTTGTTTCATTAAAACAAAATTAAGAAGTGTCACAGCAACCTGCATGAGATCATAGACAAATTCTAATTCTATCAATGCAAAAATATATAACAAATTAAAAAATAATTAAAATAAAACTATATTAGAATATCAAAGAAGAAAAAACCAAATCTCAATTATTTTTTAGTTTATTTTATTTTTATCTGGTTTTATTGCATCCGTTGAACATATCTCCAAAGCATGAAAAATATTTATTCATCTTCTTCATCATAGATGGAAGATCTATTTGTATCCATATTTTCTTAGAAAAAGTTATATATATATATATATATATATCTTGAAGGACAATAATGAAGGTATGCTATTTTTATTTTTATTTTTATTTTTTTGTTTTCTACGAGTTGTACCAGTTTGAATCATGAGTTATTCATTATTATTTTTAATTATTATTCTATAATTTCCTTCCATGTTGTACTCTGACTACCCTATGAATGATTTGGGTCCGGGTTCGGATTAAAGTTAAAAAACACTCGGACTTCAATTTTTGGACCAATATTTATCTTGATTTTTTTTAAGTAAATTTTTTTTCCTTTGATTCATTCATGAAATCAACTCTTTAATTGTGTTGTAATATATTGGATAAAAATGACAAAAAATTAACAAATAGACCAAAACAAAATACATTATTTTCTGCAATTATTATTATTATTATTATTATTATTATTATTATTATTATTGATCAATAGAAGACACATATACAAGTGAAAATTTTAAAGAATTGGAATGAACACTACAAATTGAAAGGTATTTATAAATAAATCTAAACTCATTCATTCCAAAAACTCAAATAAAAATCTAAAATTTTCTCTTTCAAATAAAAACTAATATAGTAGCCAATATTGATAATTATATCCAATAAATTGTAAACATGATTTAGCTCTTTCTTTTTGTGTATTCTTTTTTATTAAAAAAAAATTGACACTTCCATTTTTTTAGTTTTGTAATTCACGTGATACAAAGAATTCAGATTGATTCACTAGTGTGGGAGATTAACCAAAATTCTTAATTATTATTATTATAAATTTAAAAATATGAAATAGTTTGAGTAAACTTAGATTGAATAGATTTTTTATATATATTTTTGTAATTAATATGCTTATATCTACGAATGAATAAAAAAGTAATTATCAACATCTTCATATCTGTCATGTATTTTAGGCTAAACCTTATTCAATCCTCCTTTTTTATTTTATTTATTGTTTATTATTATTTATTATTTTTTTATTTTTATTTTTTTTTACAAAAACCACAATAGCCATACAAGAAATCACTTCATGATTTTCAATAAAAAATTCAGAAACTATCCAAGAAATCACAACAACTGATGTAAATTCTAATCTCTTATTCCAATATAGAAACATCTCACAAGCTACATACAATGATTCGCCATCAGTTCCAAGAGATCAGGATCACAAATTCACCAACCATCCATCGAATTCAAAGCAAACCAAACCATAATAATAATATAAAAACACACACACACACACAAGAGAGAGAAGGGGATAGGGCGGGACCTGCTGGCGAGAGAGGTAATCCGATTTGATCTGAGCGATGGAAGAGAGAAGTTCCGGGAGGGGAAGCAGCTTCGCCACCTCCCGCACCGCCGCCTCCTTCGCCTCGATCCCGAGATCGTCCATCGATCGTAGTGCTTTCCTCTCGGGAGAGCCTTCGCACCAGACGATGAAAGGAAGAAGAAGAAGAAGAAGAAGAAGAAGAAGAAGAAAGACCAGGTGAGAATGAAGCCATCCCTGGCTTTTATAATTTTTTTTTTTTAAAATAAAAATAGAAATAAAATGATTATTTTTTTTTTAATTTTGCTAATATTTTATTGAGCGTTTGAAAAAGATTTAAAATAAATTTGGAAAGTAATTATTATTATTATTATTTATAATTCGTTGTTACTGGTTTATTATACTAAGGAAAGAAACTAAATCTTTTTTTTATGATTTTGTTTGATATTTATTAAACGGTAACAATTTTTAAAAAGTAAGCAAATTTTGCATTTTGTTTTTGTTATTATTTATGTACATTTTTTTTTAGTGTTTTATTTGATGGGCTGAAATAAATTACTGAAGTAGGCTGGGCTGGGCTGGAACAAAGTGAATGAGCCAAAAAAATACTAATAATAAATAAAATAAAAATAATAGATTTTTTTTTTTGTTACTTTGACTTAGTTACTTAATGTTTTATTAAAATTCACTACTATAGATATGATGTTTTTAATATAGAAAATCAGGCATTAATTTACAAATTGAGATATTCACTTCACGGATTCCCATATTACAATTAAAAAGTATAGTTTAAATTTGTATTAAGGAAAACATCCCTTTGCATTATTTTATTTTATTAAAATAAATTGTTTGTTAAAAATAGGAATCGATTTTTAGTTTTTTTTAGTGAGTTTGATAAATCATCAAAATATATTAGAGAAAAGCAAGTACAAGTACAAGAGTTTAATGGCTAGAGATAAGAACACAGATGGCGTTGTTCTCAGGGATTCACTGATCAAGTTCTCTGATTCGCGCACTGAGCAGAGAGAACATCTGAATCTCTTCAGTTTTTCAGGGTGAAAGGAAAGACTAGAGATCGAATCGGGATGGAGTGAGGTTTTAATAGCGTGAACAAAGTGGGAAGGTGGAGCAGACGGCGAAGAGGCAGCAGCAGCGGTTCCTGAAGGAGTCGCGGAGGAGAAGAGGCAGTCGGAACTCGTGAAGCCGTTCTTTAAAAAGGCGCGAAAGAATTAAAATAAAGATAAGATAAAGACAAAAAGGTAAAACCTATAGGCGCGATTCACCGCACCCAATAAAT
>NW_024087627.1:0-4809 GCF_009730915.1 Dioscorea cayenensis subsp. rotundata | reverse complement strand
TTCGATACTCACACGCAGGGGGCGCATCACCACTTCTCCACCACATTCGATCTCGAGCACGAGACGCGCCACCCTCGACTGAGCTTCGCCTCCAAGAGAGTCTCAGTGGCGAGCTTCATTCCCTCTCGCCAAGGACATCAAGAGACTACCGAGACACGAGGCGGTTGGCAAGGGACATGCGGCAGTTCTTTCTTTCGATGCGTGCGTCTTCTTCATCCTCTGGCACCACCTCAGGGGCTACCACATCCTTAGCACTAGCTGCATCTCTTGTGAGCACCACCCAGCGTGGGAGCATGACTTTTCGGACTTGAGCTTTTGTTTTGTATTTTGTTTTATTTTGTTGCTTGTTGGTTGAACTTGTTTTGTTAGCTTGGGTTCTTTCCCGGCTAAACTTGTACTGCTTTTACATTGACTATTATGCATGTTTTCCTTCCCCTTGTTTCTCTTTAGTGTCCTGATCGCCTTATTTATTTTTACAGGACTTCTCACGGATTGTTGCCTCTTCTCCTTTACCCTTTGCTGACAATGACTGCACCTTCACTGAACACTCTTCATCAAACAATTGGGGCAGTCTCTTTATCATTTACTTATTATGGATTATCCACCATGTTCTGGTCGATTAGTGTACATTGAGGGGCAATGTACGATTCTAGAGTGTGGGGGATGGGTTATTTGCATGCTTACTTCACCGATTGATAGCTATGATATATTGTTAGGAACCTCCGGCTTGAATGAATGATAGTAATGAGTTGTAAGGTTATTTGTGCTATAAGGAAGTCGTGTTTTTCTTTCTAGTGCTTTCTTCAGAGCTTTGACACGGGTGTTTCTACCTCGTTTGACCTCGCTAACCTTTGCTTTGATTTAAAGTGTTAGAATGGTAAATTCATCCCTCAATGGTCTTTTAAGAGCTTTTGGTCTTTTTGTTCATTTTGCTTTAT
The DNA here is from genome assembly GCF_009730915.1 of Dioscorea cayenensis subsp. rotundata. Classification (NCBI taxonomy): domain Eukaryota; kingdom Viridiplantae; phylum Streptophyta; class Magnoliopsida; order Dioscoreales; family Dioscoreaceae; genus Dioscorea; species Dioscorea cayenensis. The sequence goes on along the minus strand of NW_024087627.1, from coordinate 3,871 downwards.
CCCTAAGTGAAGTTTTGCATAAAGGTGCTCAGGAGACATGTATATATTTGTTATCTTTAATGAGTCTATGTCGAGTATTCCTCTGCTAATTTAGCTACGAATCGTCTATGTAGCTGTAATCAAGTAGGTTGGGTGGCTCTTGTGCCCTAATCGGCATGTGCATCCTTCCCGAAAGATTATAAAAATATTTTTGTGCAGTCTCGTTAGCCGGGACTCGGATGATGAGAAATGATGAAAAAACAAAGAAAGAGAATTATTTGTTCTCCTGGACTCAATCATGCATTCACTTAGATACTAAAGTGTTGAATGTGGACCGAAGGATTCTTGACCTACTATTGAGGGAGTGTCTTTAACATTTCTAACACCGGTAGTCATTGAGCGTGGTGTGAATAGGAGAGCCGAGGGATGAAGCATACACACACTCACGGGAAAGCACTCTAAAGGAATCATGACTATCTCTCTTGAGTCGGTTATTGTACAACTCATTTTTCTTGAATTCATTTTCATACGTGACTGTGGGGTTCTTCACTATTTGAGCTTGAGGTCGTACATTTAGCCGTTTATCATTTTGCCCTTATTCTTTTCATGTGTGTTTGCTTGGGGACAAAGCAAAGCGCTTAGGTGATGGGGATATTTGATAAAGCGCCTAAATGTATGTATTTTATATGTATTAATCGTGTATTATTTGTGAACATGTTAACGAATTGATGCCCGCTTTTATGTCTAAATTGGTTATTTCGGTGTTTGCAGGTCTTAAATGAGTCAAACAATGCTTAAAAAAATGCAAATCGGATGAATTCGACATCAAAAAGCGAGCATTTTTGGGGGTCCCGAGCATGAGCGGCCTGTGAGCGAGTCAGCATGGCGGTCATTGTTCTTCTTTGCTGACCATTTGGTGGGAGTTTTCACGGGCTCCATGCGCCCGCATGGATGCCCGTGAGGTTTGCTGGGAATTCTCAAGCCTCGGTTACTGTGGCAAAAAGTACTATAGCACCGGCAGGTTTTTGGGCATTTGGCTGTGAGCTTCACGGGCTCCATGCGCCCGCATGGAGCCCGCATGGACTGACGGGGTATATAAGAAGCTGATTTCTTCTAGGGCAAGGGGAGGAGTTTTTGGGAGAGTTCTTCAAGCCGATTTTCACCAGTCTTTGAGAGACAAGATTACATGTTTTGGAGAAGGGAAATCTAAGGGGGAAGCTCGGATTTGGCTAGATCTTCATCGATCTCTTCTTTGGGAGTTTGTGAGCGGCGAGGGAAGCCGCCCCCATTGCGGCGTCCGTGGAAAGCTCTTCCACCTAGCTTGGCTTGTCTTCCTTCTTCCATTGTTTGAGGGAGTTTTTATTATGCCATTCGTAGTTATTTGCATGGATTTGTTGCTTGGATTTGTTTGTATGGACGAGTAGACCCCAAGATCACCGGATGCCGGTGAACCTTGGGGGTGAACTTGTGTATTTTGGATGATTTAAGTTTGTTTTATTGCAATTGTTGTGTTTGAGATTCATTCTTGGTGCATTTGATGTGTTGCTTACATGAGAACTCAGTAAACCAAGCTGCTAGGGTTGTACTTGGTAGCGTGACCATCGCCCTTGTACTAGACACACCAAGTTTGGAAGGGATTCATGTACGAATCGCGCGTGACCATCGGGTATTCATGTACCCCTCCACCATTAGGGCTGAGACCAAGTTGTGTTCCGGCTCTAATTAGGGATTTCCCTACTTGTTAATGCAATCGTATGAGGGATTTGATCGGAATAAATTCTGTGTCAATACTTATACCGGGATTAGGGGTCAATGGCGTGACCATCGGGTTGACCTAATCTAGGAAAATCTCTAGGTCCAAACCTTCAATTGCATGACATTCTTAGCATCCCGTGCACTTTAGTAGCCCCTAGGGAATCCGCATCCGTGACCGTTCCTTTCCCCTGATTTTATACCCCTCTCCGTATTTTAGTCTCCACTTGTAGTTATCTTAGTTAAATTAATAGATTAGGGAAACCTTTCGAATCTGTCAGCTAGACAATAAGCGAAGAGGAAGTAAGGGTAGATCCTTGGGCCCAGGGAATACGACCCTCTCGTGCTCGCACGAGAGGTATTACTTGACGACTCCGTGCACTTGCGGATCGGACTCATCACTACTCAAAGAGAAGGCTATCTCTCCTTAAGACTTTAGGGTACTCAATTTAGGGTTTGGACACACACAAGTTCTTTGGAGTAAAAGTGTCGTCTCCTTGTTTTGTTTAAGAAGTTTTAATCCACCTAAGATCATAGGTGATGCACTCATCTTTTCTTTCATTGAGTGATTTGAGATCACTTGAGACGCAAAGAACTTGAGGAAATGGAGGTAGAATAAATCACATCGGAGGGGAAAGGGGATGCTCCGCTACCTCTCGACTAACCCTCTCAACCCTCTCCAATCTATCTTTATCTAACTCTTGTGGTGTGTCACTCACTCACAAGGGTTACCAACAAAAACTCTCAACCCTAGTGTCACTCTAAGGGGGTATTCATACAATCAAGCAGTCAAGATTGGAACTCAAATAAAACATCAATTAATTGAAAGCATAATAAAGAGGTTCAATGAAATGAGTACATCCTAGGGTTCACAAATACCCAAGTACCCACTAGGTGGTTTAGCTCTCGATGGAGCTAATTATAATCAATGAAATCAAATGTAAAAGCAAAGAATCGATAGAAAACCGCCTCGATAGTCGTGGCGATAGTCTTGTGGAGAGTCCTCTACTCGTCCAAGGGTCCCTTTTTCTGGCCTAGGATACACCTCGCCGGATCGGTGCCGGTGAAAGTTCTCCCACTAACCTTCTTACAAACGGAGCGCGATGTCAGAGCCGTAGAACCTCTCCCCATCACTAGCTAATACTTCTCAAAACTCTAACCGCCGTCCTCTCTCAAGTTGGGGAAAAGATGAAGAAAAGAATCCTGAAATCGGGCTGAAATCAACCTTAAATACGACTGAAATCAGTAATCCAGACGCCCATGTGTGTGCTCGTGTGGATTTTCACACGGGCGTGTGGAATTAACGCTTTCCCGCGTGGATTCTCTGTTTTCATCCTTCTTTGGGCGACTGTGAATAGTATCTACTACAGAGTTTTCTACAGTGTTTGCTACAGTTCCTTTCTACAATACCGGCCCGAAACACTTCCGAATCCATGCTTTCATCGAGGAACATAAGCGGGTACATGTTTACGGCGTAGATCGCTTTGCTTCTTCAATAACGGACATGTTGGTGGAGATCTTGCTATACATGCACAAGCTGGAATGCTTGAATGTGACAACCCTTGTGCCCGTCCAAATCATTGTGCTAACTTGAATACGAGGAGGTTGGCACACATTCCCACATTTCGAACCCAACTTATGTCTTCGCATTTGAACCTTCTCAAGATTTCCTCCAAATGGTGCATTTACGATCCTCATTGGCTTTTTTCTCTAATATTCAGTCTCACAACCCTATCTGCATAAAAGTAACATAAATACACATATATTAGTGTTAAAACCCGATAAAAATAATGCTCATCATAATGAAAGAACACTTCGTATTCTTATAGCACAAGCACTTATGACCTCATCTTCTCAAAAGGTTCCCTCGTGAAGCTTAGGGCACAACTCGATGAATTGATGTAGACGAAAGCTCCCCCAATAACTATTTTTTAAAGGAACGTGGTGTTGAAGGCCGTAGAATCACTCCAAAAATCTTGCCAAAGCCTCTCCTAACCCTAGCCGCGAGCGCCTCCAAAGGTGGGGAAAAGATGGAAAAAGATTGGAAAAGGATTCCTCAAAATGCCTCAAATCACGAATTAAATAGGGCTGGAATCGCATGGGAGTGTGAAATTTCCACGCACCCATGTGAATCTTGAGG
>NW_024087626.1:0-8396 GCF_009730915.1 Dioscorea cayenensis subsp. rotundata | reverse complement strand
TTGATGTCTCCCTATTTTTGAATGTTTGCAATTCAATGGGAGACATTCCTCTATTGTTTCAATAATGCCTCATATTTTACAATCAAAACACTAGTCCTATGTTTCTTTTCAGAATGTCACTTATTTTTCAATCAATAACACAGTATTAGTGGCTTGATTGAAAAATATGAGATATTTCGAAAAGAAACCAAAGGATTAGGGCTTTGATGATTGAAAAATAGGAGGAATTACTTTAAAAAAAACATAAGATTAGGGTTTTGATTCAAAACAAAAAATAGGGGGCATTTCCAAAAGGAAAACATAGGATTAGGGTTTAGATTCAAAAATTAAGAGACATTCCCAAAAGAAAATATAAGATTAGGGTTTTGATTGAAAAATAGGAGCCATTCCAAAAAGAAAACATAGGATTAGGGTTTCGATTAAAAATATGAGACACTATGAAAGAAAATATAGGATTATTGCTTTGATTGAAAAATATGAGACATTACTATAAGAAAACATAATATTAGGGTTTTTTTTCAAAAATAGTAGACATTCTGAAAAGAAAAAAAAAAGGATTAAGGTTTTAATTGAAAAATATGGGACATTTCGAAAAAGAAAATATAGGATTCGGATTTTGATTGAAAGATAGGATTAGTAATATTTTCTTTTAGAAATTTCTCCTTTTTTCTTGAAAACATGGGATTCTGGTTTTGATTGAAAGATATTAGACATTTCGAAAAGAAAACATAGGATTATGGTTTTGATTGAAAAAAAGTAGACACTCCCACCAAAAAAAACATAGGTTATGGTTTTGATTGAAAAATATATGGCATTGCAAAAAGAAAACATACGATTATTGTTTTGATTCAAACATAATAGGCATTCCGAAAAGAAAACATCATATTCGAGTTTTGATTCAAAAATAGGCACTACAAGAACATTATTAATTACCAACGGAAATTATCCAGGAAAACAGTTTCCTGGATAATTAGCAAGGTAAAAGATAGGGAATAGAATGGAATGATTAGATACAAAGGTGAAAATCATTACCTAGGGATTACATAGGGAAATACCTAGGGAATTAGCAAGGGCAAAACTTTCCCAAGCTATTCCATTCCTAAATATCGCGGGAATTACGTGGATAATATTTAGCAATGAATTATTATAAAAAATTATCCATTGGAATCTATACCCTAGCTAATCCCTGGGTAAAATTAAACAGTTTTAACATTACCCAGGGATTAGCTAGGTAAAATGTTCGTTGTTATTTGTCCCTAGCTAATCCTTGGGTAATGTTAAAACTGTTTAATTTTACCCAGGGATTAGCTAGGAAAAATAGTCGTTGTTATTTGACTGTAGCTAATCCCTGGGTATTTTATTTCTTAGAATTTGTATTTAGCAAGAGATTAGTTTCCGTAGGTAACATTGTTGATCTTAAATATTACACAAGGATTAGCTAGGGACGATAGCCATCTTGTTTAGTTCATAACTAATCCCTAGGTAAATATAAATTAACTTGATTATTATTAATTGTATTAACTTCATTATGACATACATAATTTTATAGTATGCTTTTGTTGAAATCAAAAGAAAATAAATAAATAAATTCACCTTTTTTTAATTAGCATTTAACTAAAATAACGCCAACAATTGCTAGAAAGAATGCACTTTTTTTCTAATATTCGTGATAGTCGTGGCATACCAAAACATAAGTAAAATTACAAATTTTAATATATATTAATCACAACAAAATATTACATTTTTAATTTTATAATATACCAAGCTTTAATCTTGATAGTTGTTTTCTAAAAGTTAATTGAGCACTATCTTTTATAAAGACTTATAAAGATAAATATTTATTAATAATAATCTAATAATTTTTTAAGTTAACCAATAATCATATTTAAATCTTGCAACTCTTACAAGTTCTATGATTCTCTCCATCACCTGCCTTTGAATTTTTAGAAAATTTTCTTCAATCATATTTGTTTTGGAAAAATATGTTGTTGTTATTATTATTATTATTATTATTATTATTATTATTATAAATTATAATAATAATAATAATAATGATGATAATATTTTGATCCCCTTTTTGCAATTAAACATTTTACAATTAAACAAGTGGAGTTATTTTTATAACAAAATATATTAGTAAGCAATAATAATTAACTTAAATGTTATTAAAATTAATAATAATAATAATTTAAATTTTAGAATATTTAACAAATCAATTTTATAAGAGATTTTTTCTATTTTTTGTTTGGGAAAAGATTTTTTTCACTTCTTTTATTTACACTTATTAGAAATATAGAATATAATTTATCAAAATTATTAAAAAAATTTTAAGTTTAAAATTATACACATAATTTACTAATTTTAAATTATTTAAAAAAAAATTTAAAATATCTCAGCCCTAAACATATCTGCAACCTTCATTGCCTTTTCTTCCCCTCCACTGCCTTAGCTATTGCCACCCATTGATGCCTCCCCACACCGCCACTTCTCCCCACGTATCTTCTTCTCGTCCATTGCCTTCGCTAATGCGACCCCCGCCATTGCATGCCCTCTCATCGCATCTGGCAAAACTTGATCATCTGGCGATCATCTGGTGATCTTTTCAACTCTTCTCCTTTGATCTTCTTTTTCCCTTGCTCTCGTTGAACGAGTTCTTTGTTCTTTGTTCCTTATTCAGATCGTAGGAGTTCTTTCAGAGCAAGAGGGTTTGATCGGAGGAGTTCTTTGTGATGTTTTTTTTCTCGTTTAAAGTCCTTGTTTTGAGGTTTGGAACCGAAAAAGGTGAGATTTCACTGCTTGTCTTGGGGTTTTTGTTTAATTCTTTGTTTGGGGTAGGTTTGATTTGTGATTAATTTGTTGGGTTTTGTATAAAATTTCTTGGTTTTGGTTTTGTGACAAAACCTTGGGATTTGATCTTTGAGAATAGTCAGAATTTGGATTATTTGGATTGTTTTGAGATACTTTATCTTATTTTATTATTGATTTGCTCTCATGAATTATGTGAACAAGTATTCAGAGTTGTACATAGTCTTGGATCTGATCTTAATTCTAAGTGTTGGATCTTTATCCAAATTAGAAGTTTCTCTAATATTATCTATATAGGATAGTCTTCACTTGAGCTCGGATGAAAATTAATCAAATTTGGAAAATACCAGGTGACCAATTACATGTTCCATGGTTCTAATTATTGCATGCTTTTTTCTGTTCTCTTTTTTTTTTAAAGCCCCAGTTCCTCTGGACATTATCTTTGTTGTTAATTTGTTTTTTTTCAGCTCATGTATGGCCCCATTTGTAAAAGTTTGTGTCATTGAGGTATACTTTGTAATTGAAGAACTTTCTTCCAAAGAACAAGAGTTAAGTTTCACTTGTTATAAAGACTAAATTTGAATATCGGTTTTTTTTCTTCTATGGAATTCATAAGATGGAGTTTGATGTCCATATCTGTTGCATATTATTGACTATAGAACCTATGTAAAGCAAGGGTATTAGATTTAAGAGTAGAGTTTTCATTGATTAAAGACCTCTAAAATGATTTTAAAACACTATGCTGTTAATTAGGCCCTTGGTTGACCCTCCACTTATTATCTTTTTGGTGCACTAAATCCGAGGCCTCAGGTGTGCGTAGTTCTCTCCCATTTATCTATTCCTTTACACTGCTATTTTGTTTGTGTGTGTGTGTATAGCATATAACTTAATCAAAATTCAGAGTGCCTTCATGCAAATTTTTCCTCTTGTATTTTGCATGAACAAATGATATATAGTTACTCGATTATTTTATTTGTGAATGTTAATACAGAACTATATATGGTGAATCCCAACCATGCTGACTATTTTTTAACACAACGTGAGCTTTGAAAGTCAAATGTTTTTGGTCATTAATACAGTTCTATGGCAAGTTTGATGAATGAAATCATCTATGCGTTTGCTCATTAATTTTTTTTGAAACAATTGGGGAACAATCCAAGAGTTTAGGCTAAAGGATTCTAAATTGCCAAGACCAAGGTATAAGAACTCAAATTGTTTTGTTCATTACAAGAAGGATTTTTACTAACTTAGCAAAAAAACATAGTCTAAGAGCTCAAATTATTTTGTTTATTGTGAAAAAACTTCTAACTTATTGAAATTAAGGTGGAAGTGTGCATTTTGTATTAGCCTAAGAAAAATCAGAATCTTTAGGTAATCTACAAATGAGACCAAGCATCTGAAAAAGATCAAATCAATATCCCAACAGCATATTCCTCTTTGCGCACATTTCTTCAAATTGGATGTTAGATCACTTTGTCAATTTGGTGATCCAAAATAAGGATATGTGTCTCTTTGTAAATATTCAACAATATTTGAAATTAGCATGTGTAAAGGATGGATCTGCAATGTTTTGGTATACACTTTGTTAAATGAAGTTATAGCACCTTTGTCTTGGAACATGTCTTTTGTTGTATTTTATGCATCCTTTTACTTTGGTGTTCCTCTCATTGAACCTGACTTTTGATGCATTGAGCTAATTGATATGATTGTTTATATCTTTTAATTTGGTCACTTTTTTTATTCTGTTTTCATGGTGGAGGAGACATTTGCTCGAATGATTTTTGATGCAGGATTTCAAAAGGTTGAATATGATAATCTTGTTGGAGATGTAGTTGCTATTCATTCTGGATTGAAATTGTAGGGTAAGCTCATTTCAGTTTTGTCAGTCCTGTCATGAAATGGATGATACTAACTTATTTCCAGTATCGTTTATGCATTTCAATAATTATAAAGTAGGTATCATGGTTATGATTTCCATGGACACTAGTGCGAAATATTGCTGTTATTCTTGTCCCCTGCCAGACTACAAGCAGAATCTGTAATTCTTGAAATCACAAGAAAATGGTTGAAGGAGTATAATTGTTGCCATTAATCTGATATTATTATTTATAGAAAGGAATTTGAACCAGTCATGCGTCTCCCTAGGTGTATAAATGGTGGTTGTAAATTTATGCTTTGTTGATAAGGATTCCTTGCCATGCTTTCAAGTTTCAAGGGATTAAAAAGAGTATATAGATAAGTGTTAGTGGCTTTGTTTATGTTTCAAGCACGGGTACTCTGCTATTAGCTCTTGGCAGTGTAAAAGGAAAGCAACTTTGGGTTTGAGCCAGTGCATATTATCTATTTCTCTCATTTTCTAAGTAAACATGATAATAATATTTCCCATGCATTCCTTATCATGTGACTTCTACCCTTAGATGTTAAAAATTCATCAGAATGAATTTTTTTCCCCTCCACTCATAGACCTCTTGTGGATCACATGGAAGACAACTTTGTAAATTATTATTATTATTATTATTGTTGTTGTTGTTGTTGTTGTTGTTGTTGTTGTTGTTGTTGTTATTAGAATAATTTTAATTTAATGATTTACTATTTTGATATTTTAATTCAAAGCATATTTTTTCCCTAAAATCATTATCAAATTTTAATTGTGCAATGAATTCATCATCAAACTCTAATTAATAATTTATAATTCATGTTCTCTTTCTGTGATTAATTAATGATGATGATTGAATAACAGTATTCATGCATGATTGTTTTTAAAAACATCTTAAATCAAATAATTTACTATGATTAGAACAAATGGTTGGGCCGGGATTAATCTTTGAAATTAATATTATTATTTTCATATGTTTACCTTTGGTCCTTGTTATTAGGCTTTGTTTATAAGTAGCTAGTTTTATTGTTTGGTGGTATTTCTCGATTTAAGGGCTGATATTGAATGTGTATTTTCTAGGAATTTAAGTAGATGTTTATATTTGGAAGCGGGCAATCCTTTCCTGCCTACATACTCGCCAGCAAAATCCGTGGTCATTCCACTGTTGCGAACTTAATCCATGAGCACACGTGCCCGAGAGGTCGGATCATCTAGGTCTTATATCCCATTCTTGAATTTGTTCCCTATATATATATGTATTTGGATTTGAATTTTTTTTTGGTGTTTTTAGTTGGGGGTTGGATTAATGAATTTATTTAACAATGGTTTTTTTAAATGGTTGTTCGTTGTGTACATTGTGTAAACTATTGACAATGTTATTAAGTAAAGATTAAATGATGATTTTACTAATTTTAACATAGTATACAGCGAAGAGTATTGTTGATTCTACTAATGATGATTTTGTGGATCTTGATAGCTACGAAGATATCTGAAATTTTTGTTAAGAGTGTTGTTGAAATTAAGTGAGAACTTGGAAGGAAAATTATTCTCTTAATCATATGTTTTTTTCATTTGCTCTATAGTTTATATATATATATATTCTCTTATATATATATATATGATGAAAGTTTTCTGTATGTATATAGCAATGTGTTCACAAAAACAAAGAAAAGGATCAGATATGTTATGCATGATCTAGAAATATGCATGAATTAAGAATTAGGGAACAATGTATTAAATCATTCCATGAGGAGAACATGTTCATATATATAGTCATTCTAGCATGTGCATGAACTGGATGAATAGTCCATTACTTTATCAATCTTGAGAATTTGATTGAATTATCAAAAGCTGCATTTTTGACATGTTTGTCAACTATAGAGTAGGTGCACTATGCCGGAGAAATTATGTCAAATGTAACAAAAAAAAACTTTATGGTTTGTTTATATTTGTCAACCATAAAGTATGCCATGTTCACCTAATCTATCTCAATCTATTTGTAGGCTTATTTTCAATTTGCAATTTTATTTAACTCTGAAAATATATTTTTTTTAATAGTATTCATGTGAGCATATATGGTGTATGTGATTTGAATATATTTTAATCTATAAACATGTGTTAATTATAAAAATCATATTGTTCTATGTTATCCGAATATAAATGCGAATTGATCGGGAGTGGATGTATAATAGACTTACACACGGACATCAATTCATTAACCCTGAATTTGTGGTTAGAGTAGAGTCATTCGTCTAATATGCTTGTGACTAACTGAGATTTATGGATGGTGATAAAATAAGATGCCCTTATTGTCAGTGTCAAAATCGAAGGTATGAAGTGGTTGATCATGTGAAGTTGCACCTTCTGAGGAATGGGTTTACTCAAGATTATCGTCAGTGGGTATGTCATGGGAAACCTTTGGTATATGCAAATTGTAGTGAAACTCAGTGCAACTCTTTGAGATCGCAAGATATGGAAGGATCAAGTTCATACAGTGATATGATTGTAAATGCAATTGGTCCTAACTTTGATTCTTATTATGATGCAGATGAAGAGGAAATGCCAAACCCTGCAACTCAAAAATTGTATAACATGCTTGATACAACAAAAGAACCATTATGACCTGGATGTGAAGCGCACACTATATTATCTACCATTGCAAGATTATTAACAATAAAATCTGAGTTTCAAATGTTAGAGAGGTGTTATGATGCTGTATTGCAATTTATGAAAGAGGAATTACAAACTAATAATAAGTTGGTTGATGACTTCTATAATACAAAAAATTTTGTTGCTGGCTTGGGTCTTCCATGCGAGAAAATACATTGTCGCATAAATGGATGCATGTTATATTGGGGTGAGGATATTGGTAAAAGAAGTTGTAAGGTTTGTGACTATCCTCGATATAAAAGCGGGAAGAGAGGTATAGGGAATCACAAAGATTATTCACCAAATCAAAAGATGTATTATTTTCCTCTGACACCTAGGCTACAAAGATTGTATGCTTCAAAGGTGACGGTGAAGGATAAATACTGAAGAAATAAAAGATGATGAAGTTCAACCCATAAACTTCCCGGGCCATTACCCCAATAAGCTCAGGACAGTAGTTGTGAGATTTGGGAGCAAAATCAAGTGATCGAGGAGGTCACATCAAAGCTTTTGTCGATTGTGGCATCCTGCACATATGGATAAGAAAGGAATAGGCTACTCTGATTCTTCCAGGCACTCATGTTACATGGTAACCTTATAGGAGGAAGAAGAGAAAATCAAGATGAAGAATGCACCACTCGAACTAGAAGACAGGGGTAAGCAACAATTGATGAGATGGTTGAAATCGACTTGGGAAGCGATGAGGACCCAAGGCCGACTTTCCTAAGTGCACAACTATCAGAAGAAGAAAAAGCATCATTCAAGGCTCTTTCGAAGGAGCATATTGACTATTTTGCTTGAAACTATAATGAAATGCAGGGTTAGATGATGAGGTAGCTGTTCACAAACTGGTCCATTGATCCTGATGCCACTCTAGTCAAACAAGCACCAAGGAAGATGAAGTTTGACCTGGAAGAAAAAGTGATAGAAGAGAAGAAAAATACCCTGATTGGATAGCTAGCATAGTCCCTGTGAAAAAGAAGAATCGGAAAATACGGATATGTGTAGACTTCAGGGGCCTGAATAAGGCATGTCCAAAGGATGATTTTCCCCTTCCAGTTATGGA
>NW_024087625.1:0-75566 GCF_009730915.1 Dioscorea cayenensis subsp. rotundata | reverse complement strand
ACATTAGTATTAGTGGCATTATATTAAATTTTTGCTTTGAATAAGACATTTTGGAATTCGTAAAAACAAAAATAATATTAATTGTATAATATATTTGCCCCTCATTATTCCATTCATTGCATAAGTATTATTGTTTATGTCATTTAATACTTATATCTTCTAATAATAATAATAAATATTTCATTAAAAACAAGGAAAATATTAGTTGCAGAGAGTTAATATCATTAAGTTAATCAACAAGTACCTAATGTAATATTTGTTTGTGACAATAATATAATGTCATTATTAGTTATATTTTTGTGACAAATCTGCCTAGTCACAAAAATTAATTTAGATAAATGACAAAATTAAAATTGTTATTAATAGTACACATTATTATTAGTGACATTATATTAAATTTTATGTCAAATAAGATACTTTAGAATTTGTCACAAAAAAACATATTATTAATAACATGATATATTCATCACTGAATATTTAAGTTGTCACTAAAAATATTTCTCTCCATCTTCAATTGGTTCGAAGATTTGGCGCCAAGTTTTTTGTGATATTATCATGTGACAATTTAAAATATTATCACATAAAATACTTGTTTTAAGGAAGTGAGCGACAAAATAATGTTTGTGTCACGTTATGTCCATTCTTGTGACAAAAATCTAATGCGTCACAATATAATTTGTCACTAATTGACAAATTTGTTGTAGTACAACTTTACCACCTTCGGCGGTGGAAGTCACTGCAACAGGTGCAGGCTCTGTCACAGGGGCAGGTCCGGCAACAGATGTATGCTCTGCAACTGGGAAAGGCGCTGGGCCATCAGGGTTGGTATTCTTATTTATAAGTACGGGCTCTGCAATAGGGGAAGGTGCAGCCTCTGTAATGGGGGACGGTGCTAGGGGTTCTCGGGTGTCATCAGCATCAACAGCGTCACTGGCCATTTCTGCAGTGTCCCGCGACTATGTCAGGCCAGACTGGCCTCTAAAACATCGCACTACTCGTTTGTATCTCCTACTTGAAGAAAAAGGAGGAGAAGGATCCATTGGTTCCTTTTGTATGTTACTATCTTTCGGCGGTGACCTTTATACGACCCTTCGCCGCCTTTCATCATTCGCGTCGCGCTCGTCCAAACGCGCACGCATATCATGAACTTCCTGTAATACAGGTTGTAAGAGGTTGCGCACATTATCGCCGTCTCCCTATGATTGACGGTGACCGAATTTTGATGACTTATCAGGGGAAGAATCCTCCCTGGTTCGCTTCCTTGCCTGTTGTCTTCTTGGTTTTGCTGAGAATTGCTTGGGAGGGGCATGTTTTCTTTCTACAGGCCTCGTTGGCGGGGAGCGTCGTCCGGCCCTTCTCTTTTTCTTGGCCACTTCAGACGACCTCTTGTAACCTTGCTTTCTGGTTTCCCGCCTTCCCAAGCCAATCAGTTCAGTCTCCTCATCATTGGCTGGAACAAGTTCGTAGAACTGCAACATTGGACATATATTACCCAGTTAAGCCTTATTATACACATGAAATATGTAATTTACACATGAATAGCTTTTCACACACAGATTGTCTTTATTATACATAGGAAAATATATTTCTACACATGTACAATGTTTTATACATAAGACATTAAGGCTATACACATTCAAATAATGTCATACCCAGGCAATAACGCAAGTTGCATATTTTTGCTAGAATTTCACACAAGTGGTTCACAAACTTCTCTTCCTTTAAACGATTTCAATAGAGGATCGATTGAAGTCGCCTTGATGTAATTGGTTTCCCCATAACACATTATACAGGGTGTCCTTCCCAGCCGCTGTTTTTTCACACTGCCAGTTACCTCGTAGAACCAAATGATGAGGGCGACGGTGCACTATTTCAAGTAGCCTACGGTGGTATAGTTTCCATTACACAGCATCTGTACACATTCGACCGTTGCTGGGAGATCGGCCATCAACCACCTGTGAATGGCATGGGCCCAAAGCATAACGCCCAAGTGAGGGAAGATCATTAGCGTACCTGGTCACAAATATTGGTGCATTAAGAGAAGTGCTGGGGAAGAAGATGGTAGCCATGAAGTAGATGACCAGAAGCTTCACAAATGTCTCCTCATCACCGCCTTTTCTTCGTACGAGCCTGTATAGGTTGTCATTAATTGCGTCACGGTGACGATTATGCATTTTACTAAGGAATGTCTCCTCAAACTCGTATTGGACCTTCTTGTGCTTGAACGATACGATATCACCTTCGCAACGGAGACCGAGAATTAGTGCTACGTCTTCTGGCCTGAATAACAACATGCTCTCTCCTATCTCAAAGCATTGGGTGCGATTGTCATACACCTGCAGCAGCATGTCAATTACCCCTTTCTCCTGAATGATGGGTGCGACATCCATGAAATGGGCAAAAGAAGTGCCTCGGAGTATCTCCCAGTGCCGCTTGTTCATATCCTTCCTCAATACGGAGATCAGTTCTACAACAGGAGCTAGGTAACACCTTACATTTACAAACGTTGTCGCCATCTTCTGTTGTGGAAATAAAACAAGAAAAAAACATCAATATCTTTAACACGAGCGTAGTTATTTTACACATGTAGAAGGTATTCTACACAAGAACACCTTATGTTACACAGGAACTCAAAAATTACACAATAAGACGCACAAACTAAATGACAATCTGGAGTACATACGCATCATCATGATAATGTCTTATTTCACACACAAACGAAGCAATGTTACAACATCTGAACACCATGCATAGCACTATCATCCACCTACTTGAAGGTTCGTTTTCTTACCTTTCGGTTGAGATTTCCTTTGAGAAACTTCTTTTGTGGCCGGCCGTCAACGGGAGAACAATAGATTCGGAGAAGATGAAAACCGACGCTCGCGAGGAAGACGACTGCTGGGAAAGGGTTCTCCACCAGCTTGTGCACAATGTATAGAAGATGAATAATCACCAAGATTGGAGAAAGCGGCCACGAATCCCAACGCCTTGCAAATCCAATCATCCAACCGTGCGTGGTTACCAAGATATTCAAGGGCATAGTCATCACTTCCCCCGCCTGGGAACTTTCTCCATACATGAAGGGCATTATGGTAACTTCCATAGCCATTTAACATCCCAATTAACTCCGTTTGGGGAATAAGGGCTGAAAGGAAAATGCCCAATAAAGGAGGGACTAAAAAGGAAGTGGAAACCTTTGCAGGGATTTAGAGGGAAAGTGCAAATTTGGGAGGGATGTTTTAATACTTTCCAATATATATATACACCTATAAAAAGTAATATTTGCTTATATACCCTTATAAATCATTGTTATTTGCTTACCTATATCTCATACCAAAAGTCAATAAAAAAATGTTCTAAGAAAATTGAATTATTATTTACCTCCTTTTTTTCATCTTCAGAATTGAAGAAAAGAAAAAAAAATACAATCAATATATATTTTCTAACCTAAGTATATAAACAAATATAAATTTTTTGATGATATATTTGTAACTGCCCATTTTATAGTGGTTTTCTCGAAGAAACTTAGAAAAACATCCAATATTGTTATCATATATATATATAATTTATATTGTAGGAAGTTAATTTGATATAGTATTGATTTTTTTAAAGGTTTAAATCTCAATACAGCCTTTCTACAATTTTCTGTGCCTTTATGATCTCTCTACTTTTTTAAAATGTGACTTATTAGTCCACGAAAAAACAATCATCTAGTTTGTTGTCTAAAGCCGCTGACGTACACGTGGGCCGCCCTATCCATACTGACACGTGGCTATGTCTCATTGGTCCTTTCAAATTAAAATTTCCGCTTCGGTCAATTCTCTGGGAATTGAGAGACCATGGGTCCCACCTCATTTAAAATTATATAAAGGACCGAGAGAATCATTTTGGTGGGAGGCAAGGTTCTCCAATTTCAAAATGTGGGCCCCATACACAAATAAATACATGAGAAACGATGTGGTGCTCAATGTTGATAATTTAACCATCAGGAAGTGTCGACAGGAAGAATAATTTGTATTTATACCCTTGATGTGAAGGAAATGAGTGTACAAGATGGAGAAGGAAGAAATAATAGTAGTGTATTTATTATTCGTCAGATACGACCCAATCTCTCTCATTAAATGTATCCACGACATATGTATTGCATAAGTCATAGAAAAAAAACCCTCAATCGTTGTTGGAGTACGTCAACGACTTGCGTAAACATGAAGAAGCACTTTATCGTAAGCTACGCGTAACCGCGACGACCAGTAAAGACCAGGAAGATGTCACTGAAGCCTATATGATCATTGCACTAGGTGGCATCATGAAAAACTAAAATTAAAGGACCTAGGTAATGTGGGTACCTTAAAAGGAGCTATATCAACCGGATGGTGAGCTATATACAGGTCGTATTATACATATCCACTATATGATAAGTATCTGGCGTTGTGTGCAAAGAAATATAAGTTTCTTCTCCTATGTAACAAATATAGTGTTAAATAATAAACTACATATATCATTGCGGATGATCTTGTAGCCGACCAGTAAATATGCGTAGGATACGTATAACAAGCAAATAACAATCTTTGGAAGAGACTAATACAGGTTGAACTGAACATGGGCCGAATTATCTACGAAAAGGATATAGCGATCAAAACGGCCCACAAAATGCCGAACAGCTCTAATTACAGAATTAATTGAGATAACACCGAAATTACATAGGAAATTCATTACATTACATTTGAAAACATGGAGAAAATTCTCAATCCTAGGTCGTAAGGTAGTCCATATTGGGAAGAACAACCAGTATTTGTGAATCTCTAGAGCTCTTCTTAGATTGTAGTTGAAGCGAATCTTCATTGTTAGCCGGTCTTAGTTGTTGTAGAAGGGTCTGTTTATGTGTTCTCTAACCCAGAAATACAAGGGATTATGCAACTCCCAGAAAAATATCCACGTATTAGCCTGTCTCTCATTGATGATCTCCCTTTGTCCCTGTTATCCATGCTGAAGCAAGGGGACTAAACAAGAAGAAGAGTTACACAAAATTAGTTGTTGAAGGAAGTCAGTCATGGTCACCGTCGTTAGATTTGGTGTAAAGGGGATCATTTATGAATTCAAAATCAGCATTCTTCAATGTCCACTCACGGAGAGCCAGATTCTCGAACTTGTCAAGATATTCCCAATAGCTCGAATCATGACCCAGGTTAAATTAAACAATAGACGGGATGCCACCTTTAATTTGAATGGGCTTGCTATACTTACAGTTTGTCTGTCAATCGCGCTGAGCACCAATTAGCTTTCGCCAATGTTTCATATGTAAATAACTTGGCGCAACATCATCAATGACATTCTATAATACATCCTGGTGAAACATGGCATGGTTGAAATCCAAATGCCCACAAATGTAGTTATGCTTACCTAGAGAACGGGCCCAGGCAGTCTTCCTGATGCGGCTTGGTCCTTCGATGATGAGGCTTGTCGGCCGCAAACAACTTTTCTTATTATTTTTCAACTTTGGATAGTCTCTCTTTATATGTCCCTGGCTCCTTGCACTTGAAGCAATGAATCGCCTTTGGCCCTTAGACTTTGATCTGAAATTTTGTTTTCCAGAACCGTCCTTCTCTAACTTCCTTCCACGATCCTGATTACCCTTAACATATAAACTGTCACCATGAGATCTTTCCGCTGTACTTTGCTTCCGCTGACTATGTGCCAACAAGGATGCAGTAATCTCTTCAACTTTCGATCGTTTCTTTCCCATATGTAAGAGTAGTCACCAGGTGTTCATAAGAAAAAGGTAATGAATACAACAGAATCATCGCTCTGTCTTCGCCCTCAATACTCACATCAAGTCAAGCTAAATCTGTGATTATTTGATTAAAGACATTCACGTGCTACGCGAAATCAGAACCTTCCTGCATCTTCAGCCCATACAGCCTTTGCTTCAGATACAGTTTATTCATTAGGGATTTGGACATAAACTGAGTTTCCAACTTCATCCATACTTTGCCTGGAGATTTCAGATTCATTACGTAATATATGATCTCATCTGCCAGGCATAGCCATATGGTCCCTACTGCTCGTTGCTGCAGTTCTTCCCAATCTTCAGCCTTCATAGTATCTGGCTTCTTCGGCCGCAAAGCCTTTAGAATCCCTTGCTGCGCCAACAGATCCTTTACCCTTTTTTACCACAATCCGAAATTGCCAGTTCCATTAAACTTCACCACTTCAAATTTTGCACTAGATATAACCATCTGAACCTGGTTCTAAAACCAATTGTTGAGGGAAAATAACGCTAATAATCACAAGAATAAAAGGAGACAAAGATTTAACGAGGTTCGGCCTTTTTTATTAATCCAGAAGAAAAGAATTAATTAGGGTTACAAATACAATGCATATATATAACCCCCGGTACAATTTACAAATTTACCATGTACCATATCGAGGGGGTGTTGCCCCCGCACCCTCAACCAACTTATTGCGAAATTCCCCAATTGGACATATATTGTTGCTCCACTCCAGCACCTATCTTTTATCTAGTATATGAGCCATACCTAACAATATATATATACATCATATTTATATTATTGTGAAGTTTAGATAATGCAAACTAATTTTCCCTATATAAACCTCTCCATAATATTTTGTTGGAGGATAAAATTCAAATGTATGAATTCTTAGAAACCAAATGAATTTTCACAATACAATGCCAAAAAGATATAATAAAACAAAATAATATAATATTGAAGGAAAAATAATTATATAACTATATCATGAAATAATATAGGAGATTGAAAGTACAAAGATTTTAGAAAATTACCTCAATGCAGAATATTTACTTTCCCGAATACGATGTTTTCTAGATTTTATTTTTTTAAATTACTGTCAGGATTAACTTATAACTTGTAGAAATATATGGTGTTTTATATTAAACTACTAGAAGAACCAATTTAGGGGAAGAAATGTTACCATAATGTACTGCCATATATTCATGACTCATTTATAAATATGCTCATTTAAAGGATATGTGATTTTTTTAAAAAAATATATTTTTTTGGTAGTTGATATAGTGTTAAATGCATTCATTTGTGGTGTAGACTCATGCTAGATGTGCTATTTGATTGTATATGTGCTATTTTATTATTATTGATTTCTTTAAACAATGTTCATGTAATTAAATGCCCTCATTTTTACACGGACTCATACTAAATGAGCTAATTTATAAGATACATGTCATGTTTTTAACTATTAATTTTTCCTCGCATGTATCATGTTAATGCACTTATTTGTTTATATGGGCTTATAATGTGCTGATTTGTTTATATATATTAATTTTTTAAAATATTAATTTTTGTTATACCAATATGTGAGCTATTATATTATTCGTTGCTTTAAGATTTTTGCACTTTTATTTTAATAAAAAAATCAATAAACTTTTAAAAGATAAATATACTTACAAATTTCAAAAGCGGTTAACCTATCCAAACATAAAAAAATAATAATGATGATGATTAATGATACTAACGTAATATAATTGAAAAAAATACATTGCAATGGTAAAAAGTTATTTATTTAAATTCATTATAAATACAAAGCAAAATAACTTTATATAATACAAAAATGTATATTATTATTAAATTTAGAAATTTTCGTTGAAGGTATTGTTGTCATTCTTCATATTTTTATAGCAATAAGCTATTGATTTAGTGAAAATTTTGATATCAAGGATTTTTGTTTAAGATGAGATACAACTTGGGGGTTTTTTAAAAAAAAAAAGCAAAATAACTTCATATAATACAAAAATGTATATTATTACTAAATTTAGAAATCTTCATTGAAGGTATTTTTTTCATTCTTCATATTTTTATAGCAATAAGCTATTGATTTAGTGAAATTTTTTATGTCAAGGATTTTTGTTTAAGATGAGATACAACTTGGTATTTTTTTTAAAGACAAATAAAAATTGGACAGTTTTTTTTTAAAAATTAATTAAATTAATGTATCAACCACTAGAACAATTATATTTATTAACTTAAACCTGAACTTAACAACTTTAAAAACTGAACAGATAGATTTTCAACTCACCACTGTTGAAACACATATTAAGAATAATTTTACCACAATAAAAAAAATAAAAGTTAACATATCCAGCAATAAAAATTAACACATGTTATGAGCCTATATCACCAAAATGAATACAGCTTCTTAGGCACACCAACAATCCTTTTCTGAAGTCTCGCAAAAGATCAAGTGATCCTTCAATTTCATGAACGCAAGAGTCATAGATACCTCTGACGATCTAGAGCATAACATGGATCAAGAAAAGTTCCCTTCTTCTAGCAGCTAAGACAGACCTGTGTCACTAGACGGTTGTCTTCGTTGGTCTTACTGTCTTCATCTCATGTCTTTCTGTTTTCTCCTATTTCTTTCCATGAGTTTTCCTCACCTCTGATGAGGATTCTGTGTTTCAGTCTGTGACTTATTTTTTCACTACTAGCTGTTTCTATTTGCTGTACTCTTTCTACACTCTTTTTTTAATAAATCAATGGTTCATCCACTTAAAAAAAAAAATCTCCGTTTACCATTACATTATATTATATGGCCAAACTTAAGGGTACAAAGTAAACATATATTTTACATATCATTGAAGAAAACAAATGCATTTAAAATAACAGCAGTATATGAGTTAGCATTCTGATTATTGAAGATCAACCTGTATATAATAAATAAATAAATAAATGAGTGCATCAAATGAAGATACAAGAAAAAATAAATGACTGATTGGAACACTTCAATCAGCAGATGCAGCTCATATTTCATTTTTAAAAACTTGATATTTACTATAACCAGCATTGCTTATTTATAATTTACTTGAAAATATTTTTGATTTTCTCTAATATTTTAAAATATTGTTATTTTGAATGATAGGGGAAATACTATCAAAATTTGTTTGTTTATTTAGACCTCATAGGTTTAAATTCTATTTTGAATAAATTATTATTGAAGGGTTTAAATATGTATAATAAGTCGAATACCATACATTAAAATGTTACACATAAAAAAACCATGCATACCACAAACAATATATTTTACTCTAGAGCCTCTGATAGACAACCCCAAAAATTATATATGTAAATAAGTTAAAAGGTAAGTTAGAGGAATAACATAAATAATGGCTAGTAAAACTTTGACTATGTATAAATGAATATCGTTATTATTTTAATTAAAAAATGATAAGTATTCATCATGGTTTCCATATGATTCATTGCTATTTATTTTTCACACATCTTACTTATTTCTATTTATTATGGTATTTCAAATATGTTAAATTTCAAAAATATTGTTTTTAAATTTTTAATTGTTAGATGTTGGGGAAAATCATTAACAACCGAGTATGTGTTCTTATTACTCAAAATTAATTATTTTTATTTACTTAAATTTTAAAATTTATAAACATTTATAAAAATCTCAAATTAAATAAGCATGCAATATAAAAAAAAACATTTCTATAAAAATTGGCTAAAGAAAACTCTCTATTACTTCTTTCTTTAGGAACTAAAAGATTATGCAGAGTTAACAACAATGACGAAATAAACTCTTAATTTTTCACCAAAAGCATCTATAAAATTGGCGATAACATAATTGTGAGAATTCACGGAGCAATCTCAAACTAATACATCCACAAAAACCAATATTATTTATGTCTAAACATAGAACTGTGAAATTTCAAAAAAATAACTTGGTTCGCAAAGCTCACCTCAACAACTAATAGCTATGAGGAAGCATAAGGGCAAAAGGGCCACATTTGTGTTGCTCCTTGAGCAGACGGATGGTCCTTCCGCTTAGTGAGGGAAGGTATATTAGGAATCGAAAGATTGAATCCCTTTTACCATTAATACTGTACTAATACTAGGGCTGGACATGGGATAAGCTGGGTCAAGTTTGGGATGGGCTAGACTCAAAAAAACAACCCATATATTCTGGCTGGACTAAACTGGACCATAATAGGGCCAAATTATTTGACCATAGCCCGGCCCGATCTGAATCTCATTAGACCCAGGCCCAATCTATCCCAGCCCAAAATTTTATTTTATTTATAAAATAATACAAATACATAAATAAAACTACTTGTACAACATTAATATTTTGTCACATAATTAAATAAATACGACCAAAGTTAAAAAAGGACATAACCAAAGTGAAAAAAAGCACAAATCTTTACATCTCATATATATATAAATATATGGCAATATATCATCTGGGCACGTTTACAAGATGAACAATAATTGAATGAACAATATATCATCGTATAGATAGAATTTGAATGAGAGAGATACGAAGGATGGGTGAATAAATAGTTGGATGAACAATAATTGCAACCTTGTACTATCCATCAACAAAATGGTGTGGTGTGCTTTTGATTTAAGTTTAAGGTAACTACAGGTCTAGTATTGATTAAGTTACTATTATGATCATGGTCTACAATTCAGATTCAGCTACTGTGCATTCGACTTAAACATAGTGAGACTATTACATAAACAGTGGACAACCGTTTGATTGAAATTCAATGGTTGATATGAACGTTCATAGATTTTATCGTAGAAGATCGGTGCTATATATTTATATAATTTATTTATTTAGTTATTAGGGCTAGGCTAGGCTGGGTCGGGCTAAAATATGTATGACCCAGACCCAGCCAGAAATTCAATCAAGCCTCTATATTTAAGCCCATCCCAGCTCTTTGGGCTATTTACCTAAGCCCAAAATTCTATAGTTTTTGGTTTGGTCTCGAACCAGCCCATAAGCCAACCGGCTCATGGCCTGTCCTAACTAATACTAAAAAAATAATGTAAAATATTATATAATACTATTCATTTATCGTTCACTAGGCCCTATATGGAAGGAGTCGTATTCTCCACCCCTTCAAAGTTATAGGGTAGAAAAGTTTATGATTGTCAAATTAATGATCACTGATATATCATATTAGGCATAAGTGTTAGGCTATTATTGCCATGTGTATTAGTGCATCCCACATAGTAAATCTCCAAGAGTTGTTAAATCACTAAAACTAGTGCATTATCATATACAAGTTTATCTCTTTGGTAACCCCCTGTATTGTTGCGATTTGTAGCATTTGTCAAACAAAAATAAAAGATTATGCATATGTTTAACTTAATTTGTTTTGTTTTTTGTTTTTTAAATAATTTGAATTTTTCAGCCTTCCAAAAGAGTACCACCACTATTTTATTTATTTTGCTCCTAATACCTTGTTTTATTTTATGATTTTAGTTTGAATTTAATATATTGTTTAAATTGTCCCAAGTTTGAAAAGATTTTCCATATTTGGTTTGGTTAGTTATTTTATTAGATTCTTAATTTAAGTATATACAAATATTGTGGCGTCTCATGTATATTCAAGGTTTTTGTAAAAATAAACAAGGAAAACAACACAAATTGAATTTTCAAAACAATTTTAGAATTTTACATAACAAAATTAATTGGCTTTCAATATTTATAATATTCTGTTTTTTTTATATTTTATTTTAGGTATATAACTTAATATAGGAAATTGTTAGCTAGGGGAGTAATCTCAAAAATTGTCATAAGTTGAGATTCTATTTTGGAATGCATTATAAATAGTGTTTTATATGTAGGTAAAAATAATTGGATATCATACATTAAAATTAAAAAGAATAAATATCAAGTGAAATTCATGTTGAGAAATATATATATCCATTGTTGTTTATTATTTATGTCAATATATGAGAATATTGAAATTCATATTATTGTACAGATCGATAAAAATAAAAAATAAAAGGATTTTGGACTAATTATTTTCAAAAAATAAAAATAGGTTTTGAAGAAATATGGCGAGTGAATTTCATAAATGTCCATGGGATAAAATTTTTTTTTCTAAATTATTTAAATGAAATATAAGCTGATATTATCATGAATACTAAAACTTTAGAATAGAAAAAACAATGGGCAAACGATGAAAGAACACTGGCCAATCTTCTTCAATGACTGTCTTTTACCTGGGATAAATCTAAGACAATTCTCTCTTAGCATTAATCACCCAGCAAGTCTCTTTTACACAGATACATTAGACGATCTACTTCTAATCTTAAGGTCTTTACCGGATTGCTCTAACGATCAGGAGAACTTAAATTACTGGTTATTGGAAAAATGTGGAAACTTCTCGGTAAAGTCATTCTACAAGATGCTTATTAATGGAGGGATCCGATGTCCACTCTACCCTCAATTTTGGGAAAGTCCATTGCCCAAGTAAAATGAGGCTCTTTTGTTGGCTCGCTTGGGAAGATAAAATTCTCACACTTACTGACCTTTTTAAAAAGGGTTGCAACTAAAATACCACAGATACATGCATCCTCTATCACAAAGCTTCAGAAAATGTGGAACATTTATTTGTTGAATGCATTTTAACAGATCAAATCTGGAACTTCTTCTTTCATACTTTTGGTTTACACGAGACTACTCCTTCTATTCCTAACTTATGGACCTCCTGGATACCATCCTTAAATGTTAGATCTCGGACTTTGTGGGACCTCAGTGCTAGAGCCTGTTAAGTCTGATGACGTGGATTGGCATTATATGACAAGCCAAGATGTGACATGGCAAGAGAATGATGACGTGGCTAGAGATGACTCATCAAAGGAAAAGGTGACTAGGATCAAGGTTGAAGATTTTATTTAGTAGATATTCCACTCAATACAATCGTGTGATGATAAACTATTTTTGGAAAGTGCATTGAGATCGACTATAGGATCTTTTCAAAAAAGGTAAGTTTTATTTTAGGTATGATTGTCTATCCTTGGTAAGATTCGGGATGACAATCCATATCTTTGATAGAGCTCCTTTTAGAAAGATCTATTTGAAGAGAGAGGAATATTCTATCATTGGCAAGTATTCAAGATTATGAAGATTGTATGAAGCTATTAGAAGACACAAGTTAAACTTGGTATGAAGACACAAATATTTAGTTTGGTGTAAAGCTATTTGAAGACACAAACTAAATAAGGTAAGGACAAGCCAAGGAGATCATCAAGACCATATTTAGCATCATTAATTGAAGAAAGATCTAAGAGCTATCTATGGGCGGAACTATTCATGGAGACTAGTCATGTGTGGAGATTGTTTGAAGATTGCATGAGATATGATTAGAGATTTTGAGATCCAAGCATGGATGATTGGAGATCATGTTTGAAGATATTGAAGGCTAAACTTGGATGAAGGTGAGATCAAGTTTAGTAACAATATTTCATGTGCCAAAAGAAGATCATTTGGAAGACCAAACTTGGGTCAAGTTTGGAAAGAAGATCGAGAGATCTTCAGTGGCTATCTTTGGTGAGATGGTCATGTGTGCCTTGGTGGGCACATCCCTCGGGAGAGGGAGACCTTCTGAAGTGACGTGAGGAAGGAAGCAACTGCAGGCAGGAGGAGCTCGGGTCGAGTCAACTGCTACGAGGCGGACTGAAGGAACCGGGAGGTTGAAGGTCACAGATTCGGGTGCATCTGGCTAGAACTCAGTCATGTTAAGTAAGGTGGGCCATGTTGTAACTGGGTGTTGCAACATCTAACTTTGGAAGGTGTCCAAGTTAGGAAGCCGCGGAGAATTCTAAAAGAGGTAACTGTATGAGACGTCGGTGCGTCTATATAAGAGATCTAGCTCAAAGATTTAGGATGAGCCAAACAGTGAGAGACTCTTCAGTGAGAGTTGAGAGTGTGGCCGTCGGGCAATCTTGAGAGGATATCTTTGTATTGAGAGAGTGAGTGAGTGTTGTACTCCTTGTTCCTATACCTCTTTTAGTGGATTGTTTTTCCGGGCCTGGCCCCCTAGATGTAGGCAAGGTTGTGCCGAACTGGGTTACCAATTTGCTTGTCTCCTTTATCTTGTTTTGATTGTGTGTGAGTGTTTGATCTTTGAGTGAGTTTTTGAGTGAACTTAACACATCACACCCCCACTGGAACCATCAGAGCCATTATCGGGCACATTTGGTTAAAGCGAAACAACCGCATTTTTCAATCAAATGCTTTATCTCCTTTTACTATTATTCTTAAAGTTGCTAACATTCTCCCCTCTTGGTTTTCTATAGCTCATCATGCACAGCAACAAACCTTATCAGAAGCCTCACAAAAGATCAAGCGCGCTCTCAGCTTCATGAGCGCAAGAGTCACAGATCTTCCCGCGATTCATCATGAATCAGGAGCAATTCACTTCACCTTACAGCTAAGACAGGCATGTGTCTCTAGATGTGGCCTTCGCCGGTCTTGCTGCTCTCCCCCCGACAGTTCCCAGTTTGATCTACTTTTTTTTTCTTCTTTTTCTCCTCATCTCTGGTGAGGGTTTTGTATTTCAGTGTCTATTGTACTTTTCTTTCAGACTTTTTTTGTTGCTCTTCTTGTTTCCATCCTTCTCCATTTAAAAAAATCAGTGGTTTATTTACTTTTATTAAAAAAATAAAAAATAAATAAAAAAGCTCTACTGATCATGCCTCACTAGAATCACGCCAGATTTTTTTTTAAGCAAAATACTATTATTTATTTCAATTCATACAACATTTTCACTTTTCATATGACTCATTGTCCTAAAATTCTTGCTCTAAATTTTAATTAATTGTTGCATGATCTTGCATGCATAATTTCTTGTTAACCTTTATAAGAAATATATATTGCGTGAAAATCATGCAAACACCATGAAATTTATTTGAAGTGGAGTCCAAATATATTTAGAAATATATACATATGAAAGATATTATTTCATTTATCATTTAAATGTTTATCTAAGGTTATGATTAGTGAAAAAAAAGCAATAAAGAAAGAGACTTGCAGGTAGTAATTATATTCCAAAAAAAAAAATCATATTAAATGTTAAAATAATTTTATAAATGAGGAGGATAAATTTTTTAAAATACTTTTAAAAGAATCATGACTTGAAACTGGAAAAATAAAAAACAAATTAATGGATACTAAAACTTAGTTGAAGAAAAATCAATTCATTATATATTCACATTTTTTTTAACTAAAACATTATTATTAAGCTCAATTTAAACAATACAGATTTATCTATTTTTTTTAATATGCTAAATCTTGAAAACACTATATCTAAAACTTTATTTATTTATTTATTTATTTTTGATAAAACCTTAGATGTTGGAGAAAACCATACAATAAATTCTAAATTTCACCGCATTGGAGTTCAATTTAGTATGATTACCAATTATGATGACCTTAAGTAATAAAGGTATAAAATTTTGAGATTTTTCTATTTTTATTGGTTAATTAATTTATTGAATTTTTTTAATTTTGGGAGAGACTTTACCGAATCTAAAAAAATAATTTGAGTAATTAACTTGTAAATCTTTTCTTCAAAAGTTTTTTTTTTTTTAAGTTTTGTGAAGCTATTTTAACGATGTCTTGATTCATATATTCAAAGTTAAATCTTCCATTTCTCATGTAGTGGAGGAAATTTGGTTTTGGTTTTTATGTACCATATAGATGAGTCTTATCAACACAAACCCGTAAGATTTTAATGTTAGTGATTAATGTTTCTTTCTAGTGTTGTATATTAAAATATATATAACATTTGAAATACAGCAAATATGTATGCAGTTAATTAACTCTCAAATTTTTAAGAAAATTGTATATAAATATATGTGTAATTTAAAGATATTAGGGGGGCATAATGATAAAAGAACTCTACTTCAATCTCCAAACCCTCGATGATATCAAAATTGTTTTCTTATTTATTTTAGTTAGCTTGCAGGGCATGTTATAATTTTTATTTCCGAAGAATAAACATAAAATTTCTTATATTATATTATGATTTAGCGTGTAAAATAAAGTCTTTTGTTATTTGTTGCTATTGAAAAATTGCTGCAAATAGTCATTTCTATTTCTTTTTTTTCTCTTCTATATATATATATATATATATATATATGATTTAAAGTTTAGGGTGAGAAATCACTCATACTTAATATAATAATTCATGTTTTGATATTATTTGACTAAAATTTCCAATAAACAGCATGTGTCCGGCCGTATATAAAGTAAGTTCAACATGTTCCACATAGAAACTTCATACAAGCATGAGTCTTCATACATCATGTACAACATGTTTATCATCTATATGCATCCATCATCTACAATGTTCATATTAACTACACCTACAACAATTTTTTAAAAAACAAAATACACTTAATCAAGCCCAAACTAAAGCCCAATTAATCTCAAACTAAACCCTAATTAACCCTCATTATATATATTATGCTGCTTAGAATAATTGCTTTAACGTTGTATACGTGTTTGAGATTTAGACA
Source organism: Dioscorea cayenensis subsp. rotundata (assembly GCF_009730915.1). NCBI lineage: Eukaryota > Viridiplantae > Streptophyta > Magnoliopsida > Dioscoreales > Dioscoreaceae > Dioscorea > Dioscorea cayenensis. The sequence goes on along the minus strand of NW_024087625.1, from coordinate 59,247 downwards.
TGTATTAGTGGGCCTTACTAAATGACTAGGCTATGATAGTTCAAATGAAGATCAATGTACAAAAAATTCCAAGGTTATAATTAGTATGGCCCCACTTGGAGGCTGGTGCACTAAAAATCTCAAGGGTTGTTTAGTTCAAATAATTTTAAATTTGAATTAGCGGCCTTGCTAAATGGTTTGATAGTTTAAATGGAGGTTAGTAGCTAGACCAAAACTTTAAATTTATTGGTGTAGCCACAATTGAACTATATAAGGCTATAAGCCTCTTACAATTATTAGTTTTTATAGGATATGAGACTATTATCTAAACCCATTATTTTCAATAACCTGATCATATTTCATTTTTGTATAGGTTGCAAGAACACCAAGTTTATTTTCAAAATCTTCTGCTAGTATGGAAGGAAAAGAGTTAAATGTGGACATCTTTATAAGAGGGGTTCTCTGCAGATGGATCAAAGGAACAAATGAGTCTTGCATTCTACTTTATAAGAGGGGTTCTCTGCGGATGGATCAAAGTGAACAAATGAGTCTTGCATTCTTTCTTTTACTAGTTTTATTTGATATAGAAAAAAAAAACATGGTGAAATGATTTGCAAACCATCAACTATTGGATAGTTCATTAGTATAAAAAAAAAAAAGAGAACAAGGGTTTGAAATTTTTTTCTAATTATTGTACTATTTATGCATTTTACATATGGACCAACTGTTTAATACTGAGTTCTCAGATGGGTCTTTTTTAGAAGAAATAGTAGTTTTATCTCTATAATGTTGCATGCCAGTGGATATTTCTAAGAGGTCCGTAAATTACCTCAATTGGTGCATCTCATACTTGCTTGTTCCTTTAACAATCTATTAAATAAAAGATGCTAAAGATTACTAAAAAATTAGCTAGTGCAAATAGTATAGCAAGGTTTTTAAATACTAAGCTCTTAACCTTTTCGCTATTGTAGAGTTTATCTTTAAACAAAATCAATTCAGATTCTTTCAATGGGTATGCTCACAAAGGGAAAAAGAAGATGGTTTCAAATTGCAAAAGGCTGCAACTCATCCAAGCAAATAGATTTTGTGAGCTGCAAGCCATTGATGAGGATTAATTTTTTGATAGGTCACTCAGGTTTGAATTTATTTCTTTTAGGTTACCAAAGTTTAATTTATATTTTAAAGGTTACTCAAGTTTGATTTCTTTTCTTCGGTAGGTTACCCGTTAGTAACCACATCTATGGACCTGAAGTGTGCTGCTGGAGAAGACACAGTTAGTGTTCCTCGCCACATCTTCAGTCTGAGATGGAGCCTCCACGTCAGTAGGGTTGACCACGTCAGCCTTAAATAAAACCCTAACCCAAAGTTGGGTAACCTTTTTAAGACAACATGAAAACTTAGTGGCTGAAATGAAATAACTCCAAAAGTGAGTGACTTACAAAAAATTTAATCCCACATCGAATTGGAGATTTCTGTAATGCAGCATTATGCTTGCAGGTTAATCAAATTTGCATGATTCTAATAAAACATGTTGATTTGACTATAGATTTCACAATTTTAAACATTCTATAATCAAAGAAGAGCCCTAGAAACATTATATATATATATATATATAACAATACAACTATATCAATTCATTCAAATAATTTCATTCAAGTAGGCACAATAGTTGAATGATACAACACAAAATTTCATTCAAGCCTAACATTACATTTACATCAGTAACTATAAAAACTTCATACATATTTAGTGGTAAATAATGTACTCATACAAAACAACACAATCACAAGCACACTGAAAACTATAGAAATCATATCCAAAATTACAAAAAAATGATAACAACCCCCAATACCATAAGCAATGCTAGGGGTAGGGGGGACACTGAAAACTATATAAAGCATATCCAAAATTACAAAAAATGATAACAACCCCCAATACCTTAACCAATGCTAGGGGGGAGGGGGCTCAAGATGGTCTTCCTTGTGTGACACCATCACCTATAGGAGCCCCAATTCCTGGGGGAAGTCACACCCTTCTTCTTTTTCCAGTATCTCTCTCTTATATCTTCTCATCGGCCTTTTTATCTTTTCCTTTGGGTTTCATCGCATGCTGCCTTCCATGGGCAGATGTGCTTTTATCTGCTTCCTGTGAGTTGGTATTATTAGTCCCCTCCTAATGTCTAGCTTTTTCCTCCTCATCAAATTCCCATCTTCAGGAATAGTGTTAGCAGGGATACTTTTTCAAGAGTGGAAATTACCTGCCATGTGTGAAAATAGTAAGAACAGGTGTAAGGGTTTAAGTGAAAGTGAAATCTGCAGGAGATACTATCTTGTGATACAAGTTCCTGGGTGAACTCTTCATGTCTTGTGCCTTTCTCTAACTCTCTGCCTTGCCTTGCATAATACACCTACAACACATTCAATAGACCAAGTTGTCTTTACACAAAATATATGTAATATATGTAATATATTATATCACTCCATAAATTACCTATTGTCTAGTTTTATCTTGGATGCCACTATTCGGCCCACCACCATCATCATAAGGTTACCATTGTTCTTCGAGAACCTATAATTTAAGTATGGCAAGAAGAAAAATTTTAATTGTGTAATGTATGCAAGTAATTACGGTGATATACATTAAATGTGACCACTGTACCAATGGATGCAGTTAGACTAGTATGTCAACATACAAATCACCATATGGCTGCCTGTGTTGATGCCCACTTGGCTCTGCACTATCCATGTTACCTTGCCATTGACACTTAAAAAATGAAAATCACCCACTAGCTGACATACAAATGAATTTAGTAAAGATTACAATGCAAACACAACTCATACCTGTTTACCATGGTATCTTCTATTATAACCTCTTACTCCACAAACCCCACAAGTAACTTTGCCTCCTTTGTTGGTCACCTTTCTCTTATTGAACAGAATGTTATCTTCATCAGCCTTTCTCCTTCTTAGCAATGTTTTCCTTCCTTTACTCTTGTTCATAGGCAGAGGTGGTATCATGGTTTGTTGTTCACTTGTAGGTCAGGAATCCCTGTCATGTGTGGGGTTTAAGGTGTGCCCATAAGTATCTAAATATATACTGACACTGTAACCCTCATGCAGGAAATTTTCTGGTTTTCCCCTATTGTAATATATTATAGACACTGCATGTGTTCAAGGCACACCTGTGAGCTGCCAACCTTTACAAGAACAATTGGACTCATCTTTAACAACAACAAACTGTCCCCCAATGCCTAGGATTTGATATTTGGACCCCCCCCTCCCCCCGCAGAACGAAGCTATAGTATAAAGACAGCTCTATTGCTTGTATTTCTCTAATGTTTTTAAAATTTTAGGGCAATGAGTGGTTCTGCAATTTTTCATAGCATTCGCTCCTCCTTTGTATTCTAATCATCGGTTGAGTTCTGATCATCTCATTCAATGACTCTATATCTTTTGTCCTTGCTTCAAGAATTTGGTCATTAAAACACTCACATAGTTGTTCAATAATATACCCCACTTAAATTTCTCATGGAAATATACCTTAGACCAGTGCTTTGTATCTATTTTTCTCATGTAATCAAAGGCTCCTTGAGATATTACAGCCAAAGTATTCATTTCTCTATCAAATGCAGCTGGGTAGGTAGCCCTTGCACATATCCACATTTGGTCTTTAAGTGCCTTTCCTCTAAAGATTTTCCTGAAGTTGTTATGGATGTGCCTCACACAAAACCTATGTTCAATAGCAGGAAATAACTCATCTATTGCACTAATTAAGCCCTAATTTGGATATACCATCCCCAAAAGAAAAGGAAAACAAAATAATACATGAATCATTAGTCAGTGATAAATCAATGAACACAATATTATTTGCCAATATCTACACATACCTTTTGTCTATCACTCATGAAGTCCTAGTTTTAATTGTCTGTGATCATTAAATCTTTTGCTAACACCTGCAAGAACCATACCCAATTCTCCATGTTTTCTTTATTAACAACAAACCATGCCACAGGATAAATGGAGTTATTAGCATCTATTCCCACTGCAGTCAGTAACTAATCCCCATATAACCCTTTCAAAAAACACCCATCTACAAATATAATTCTCCTACAGCCTGCTAGAATCCCACTCCTGAGAGGTGACAGACATACATACATTGGTCACATCTGAACTTAATTGTTGAGCCAGGGTGGGTCCCAAGGAGCTCTAGTCTGTAATCATGTTGCCTGAGCATCTGTGTTTCCTCATCCCCATCTATTGCCCTAATTTACACATGCAAGCATATAGAAATGAAAAAAAATAAAGAGTAAAAAAATAATCTTAGGAAAAGTAACTATTAACAAACCTACCAACCTAACATCCTAGAGATAATTACCTTAAGGCAATGCATTCGGCCATATATGCTGTCAACCTTGTTATTTCAAACTCTTGGTTAATCTTCACAGCTTATATAATCCCAGCCAACTTCCATGCAAGGTCAGCCCTGAATTGCTCCATATATGTTTTTTCTATCCAACTAGCATTCACATGTTTGTTCTTATGTTCTCTCCCACACTCATGCTGCAGCACCCCTGATTTTATCTAAATAGTTGTCCCATCCTTCACCATTGGGAAGGCCCACAAGTAGAAAGGGTAGCCTTTTGCACAATAAGCCTTACATCTGCTTTTTGTGTTTGGCTTGAAGTTCATAACATATCTATTTTTAATCCCATAATTTTTCACTGTCTCTTTGAATTGTTTGAAGTCACGGAATTTCATACCAATCTTGAAGTGAGGGTTTCTCATTTTAACTTCCTCATTAAACTCTGAAATGGATGGTCTTGCAAGTCTTACTTCTTCTGAATCGGTTGATGAACATGAATGTAGAACATCTGAGTCTTTATTGTCTGATTGGAATTTGTCATCATCACCTAAGTCTGGCTATTTTTGGCCATACACAGGTACTAAAGCTGTAGACATGGATCCCCTCCATATATTTCGTCATCAAAGTCATCATCAAAGTTGTAGTCTGATTCATCAAACTCAATTTTTTCATCAACCTTTTTCCCTTTACCTGATCTCCTTGTCAATATCTCCTCCAAGTCATTTTCTTAAGGATCTTCATCCTCATCAGTAGGGTCTATTGATGTAGAAGTATTAACATCTGTCCCATGAGTGGCACCACCAATATCACCATCCATACATCAGTTTTCACTATGAAGCCCCCCTTTATCTCTAACATCTATGTAGACATGAGCATTTCTTGTGGAATCCACAGACATGGCCATTGTAAGAGCATCTAAAGTCTATTACAATTTCCCTGAACTTTCTACAATCACTATTTACATCTAGCCACCATATCCTACACCCTTCTACAGCTAATCTCAACTGTTGTGTCATGGTTAGGATCTCAATCTTTGATATCTGATCTGCACAAACAATGTTTACATACCTACATGCCTCTCTACTCATAGTTATTTTCAACTGTTGTGCCATGCTTAGGATCTCAATCTTTGATATATGATCTACACAAACAAAGTCTACATACCTTGCATGTCTCTCTACTCCATGTAGAATGTAATGCATCTTAATTGTAAATAATTCTGCTTCTGATACTAAAATAAAATCCAATAAATAACTTAGTTCTTGCCCTCTACATGTTAGATATGAACTCTAACCTAGATGCTAAACTCCCACAGTCGAAACATCAAAGATAGGAGAAAAAATTAAGCAACAACACAGTATCCAAAAAATATATTGTAATTGCTTATCAATTTGAACATTCCCAAAAAATGAAAGAAAGAATAAAGGTAATTCATCTAAATTGTAACCTAGATATGAACTCTATCCTACATACTAAAGTCCCACAATTGCATATTAAACTCAATTGAAAACATTAACCTAAACATACACTTAATAAAATAAAAAAAGTTTAAAACTTTACAAGGAGAAAATCTCTTTGAATGTAATATGCATCCCACCAGCCCATTCTGAAGCTGAACGGTTTGAGGACAGGTTTTAGGGCTCAAAAGCCTAATTAGCCCGTAGCTTAGGCTGCTCTAAAGCAACGAATGGGAAGATGCTACTCTAATACATTCAAAGGTGAGCATACATTCAATAAAAAAAAATACATGTGCATGAAAAGAAAATTCAACAAACACAACACAATTAAAATGACTTTCCAATTGCATCTCAAACTGCACATTCTAGTCAATTAAGGACATAACAAAACTCAATTGAAAACATTAATATCAAACATACAGTTCATAAAATAAAAGAAAACCATCACAATTGCATATTAACCTTAACATGCACAACTAAGTAAGGACAGAATACAGTTTAAAAACCCTGCAAAGAGAAATCATCTTTGAATGTATTATAAATCCCACCAGCCCATTTTGAAGCCGAACGGTTTGAGGACAGACTTTTGGACTCAAAAGCCTCATTAGCTCGTAGCTTAGGTTGCTTTTAAACAACGAATGGGAAGACGTTATTCTAATACATTCAAAGGTGAGCGTACACTTAATAAAAAAAAATACATGTGCATGAAAAGAAAATTCAACAAACACAACACCATTAAAATGACTTCTCAATTGCATCTCAAATTGCACATTCCAGTCAATTAAGGACAAAACAATACTCACTTGAAAACATTAACATAAACATACACTTCATAAATTAAAAGAAAATCATCACAATTGCATATTAACCTTAACATTCGCAACTAAGTAAGGAAAGAATAAAGTTTAAAAACCCTGAAAATTCATTAAAAAAAAGAAATAATAACCAAATTACATAATTCATAGAAAATAAGACCATTACAAAATAGTGAAGATCTAGGGAGAGGAAAACAGACAAACTAGTGGAAAAACATAAACCATGAACCCCAAATTCAATACAAAACTGATTACTTAACAAACAAAGTTACAAAAAGGTGGAAAAATGGAAACCTTGAACCCCAAATTAAATACAAAACTAATTATTTAACAAACAAAATAGTGGAAAAATCAAACACTGAACTCCAAATTCTAATCGGAGTCAAAATAAAACAAAAAAAGTTTAAAACAACAAACTCACACTGATAGAAACCTTGAAGCCATGTTGTATCCAAAATGAAATAAATAAATAGTTAAAAATCACTCTTACAATATTCTGGTGCTTCTTACACTTCATAAAAATATATATGAAATAATAACCAAATTATATAATTCATAGAAAATAAGACCATTACAAAACAGTGAAGATCTAGGGAGAGGAAAACAGACAAATCAAGGGAAAAACTGAAACCTTGTATATGAGCCATATACAACATGCCGCACCGCTCCAAAATACCCCTCCGCTCCACTCCACGCCACTCCTAATCTACGCTCTATCTCTCCGTTCCACTTTGCTCTAGTATCTTCCCGTTCATCCTTGTATATGAGGCATATACAACACATACACACCTCTTAAATCTTCAATCGTACTTGGGAAAAAAAAACACTACTATATGTCCATAATGAATTCTTGAATGACTTGGATGTCAAGTTGGTATCCACATCATCATCCACATTATTGTTATTTTAATAAACTTCATATTCAAACTCTATAAACCCTACTTATATAAAAAAAAATTAAAAAACTCTAAAATCTTATATGCAAATAATATAAAACTATATACCCAAAATTATAAACCTTAAATCCTAAACCCTATTAAATATTAGGTTTAGGGATTGGTAGGTTTGCGGTCTATGATTTAGAGTTAGAGAGTGTTTCCGATTTATTATTTGAGGTTTAAGTTTTAAATTTATTATTTAAATGATGGAGAGAAATTAAGTTTTTTTTATATAAAAAAAGATAAAAAAAAATGATGTGGATACTAATATGGATATCAACATGGCATCCACGTTATTCGAAAAAGTCATTTTAAAACATATTATGTAAAAATACCTCTTTTTTGGAAGCGAGTCAAATCTTCTACTTTTTACATAAAAAGTTAATGGTATTGCCACTTGTCGAATTGTGGTGCTGGTTTAAAGTTGAAACTTGAGTAGTATATATAAATTCAAACATTTGTCATTTGCCATATATATTTTTTCATAAAATTTTATTTTATTTTATTTTTAAAACTAAGAAATTTAGTATTTCTAAAACTACATTCTGTAAAAGCTTCAAGCACATGCATTAATTTCATAAGTGCATCAAATGTTTTGAGAAAATAAATAAACTCTAACTCTGCTTAAAAAACAATACAAATAAAAAATATATACAAATAAAATAGGGGTGCATATACAAATCCACTAGAGGTGAATATACCAATAGGGAAACACAAAGAGCATAGTGAAAAACATTAAAAAAGAAAAAAAGACTACGTGACAAAGACTATGACAAGGAGGCCAAAAGTCAGTCCTCCTTGGAGGAGTTAGTGATCACTAGACTTATTCGTGAAGTTGAAGTTACGCATCATGCCACCACTACACTAAAAAAGAGCTATAGAGGCAGTTTTGAAGACCTACAGAGGTGGTTAAAACAGGCTCTATAGCTTTAGCGGTGAATTTTTCACCCACTTCTAAACTGGCTCTAGAGTTTAGAGCCGGTTTGATACAACCATTGGGGTAAATTAATAGCCAAGGAAGCGGTTTTTAGAGGTGGTTATAACCGCCTCGAAAGATATTCTACCTATAGAGATGGTTAAAACTGCCTCTACAATTTCAATTAATTAGGGTCAACTAATTCATAGTTTTAGAGATGGTTATAACCGCCTCTACAATTAAAATTTTAAATCTTTAGTTATAGTTTTAGAGGCGATTATAACCGCCTCTACCATTAAAATTCTAAAATTATACTAATAGGTTAGAAGCGGTTATAACCACATCTATAAACAATACTCATACTTTTAGAGACGGTTTTAAATTTCTAATTATTATTTTAGAGGCGGCTGTAACCCCCGTAAAACATGCCTAATAATTAGTTTTTAATTAAATATATATTACTTAATCAATTAAAAACCTGCTTTTAATCAATTAAAAACTCACATTTTATTTTTATTTTGCAAAATAAAATAGTGAAATACACATAAATTTGGTTTTTTTTTTTTACAAAAGAAACTAGCAATTCAACTCACCAGCTTAAAAAAGAAAATAAAATACAAACTCTGAATTCCCTGATAAACAAGTTCTATTTAACCATAGCCCAAGTGTTTGGAATCTCTATATTAGAACCCTAGAACATGTTATAGATTATGATTTACATAAAAAGATCTGCTTAGTTTGGCACAACATCTTATCTTTAAGAGAGAATTGCTAAGAAGACAGCCAATTGATCTATTAGTTCTCAAGCTCCATGACTCCACAGTCTATTTCTTCTCAGAGTTGCTATCAAGCTCATTCTTCAACTGGAGTCTATTTCTTCTCAGAGTTGCTATCAAGCTTATTCTTCAACTGCAATGAGAAGTCATCATTCATAGCATTATCATCCCAATCATCCCACTCTACAAAATTTATGCAGAATGATGCTTACTTATTCCAAGCACCAAATTCAGAATAGCTAATTGTTTCTGATCATTACTTCATCATGAAAGCCAGTAACAATAAGTTAAATGGTTGCCAATAAATAATGTTCAGTTGATAGGCTTTGGATGCCAAGAACATCAAAAATTCAAAGTCATCTTCTTAACAAGCATGATATAATTGTCTGAAACTCAGGCCCCCGGTCAAACAACAAGAAAAGAAAAGGCAGGGTTGGTAAATTAAACCCATCTAACAAGGTTTGTAGGCATATAACTTGAGAGTATAGCTAACAACAATATCAACAATAATTATTATGAAACTCTATAAGTCAAAATGAGTCTCATTCAAAACTAAATCACCATTTACATTTTAGGCTAGAGAAGACTACAAAATTAATATAAACATGCATTTCAAACAATGCATGCTTAATCTCATGAACATTGAAAGAAAAGAGTGAACCTGCATTTATCTCATTCATTGCTCTGCGCACCGAGGGATCAGGTATTATGTCAACCATGAGAATCTGCAATATGTTGTAGCTATAGGCTCCCATCACTTGATACATTAATGGCACACAAGATTACTTGAGAGAGAGAGCTAATAGAAACTGGTGGTCTGCTAAAAACAAATAAACAGTATGTTACTAACATAAATCATAGGCAAAATATACACCTTATGGCCACCATCAATAGAAACATTGTTATAGAACAGAGGAAAGAAAAACACACTCAAAATATCATGACTGAGAAGTGAAATTATATTGTAAAACAGAGCATGATAGGATAGGAGAATTTGATATAATTGTAAGAGCAACCAAAGTTAAACAGCCAAATGTTAAAAGTTTGAAGAAAAGAATGGGACATTCATATGCATTGAAATGAACACACTTGACCATATAACAAACCAAGAGCATCAGTAAGTAACTGGTGAAGAATTCACACCAAAATAGAAACTGAATCAAACACTTTTGAAAATAAATAAGGGAGTAATAGCTAACCATAAGAATGAGTTAATTACCTTTTTAAGTTCCTCCAAGACGGCCTGTGCCACATCATTCTTCTGCTCAAAAAGCTCATCTAGAGTCATTCTAGGAACATGAGCCCGTACATCTACATTATTTTATGATGATGGTGGTCATGTCATGAGATATAAAGAGAAGCACAATAACAGGGTCATTTTCTTATATGAACATTAAAAAAAATACCATCAAAAACATATAAGCTTGAATCTGTTCTCTAGGGTTTTGCAACTCATAGAATGCATCATCAACATTTGCCTTGATAACTCGATATTGAATCGAGCAAACCATTTGCACAAAGACATTGTCCTGTACAATAATATAAATATGGTTCTCAAGCATGGAATGCAAAAATTCTTCTAGAAAACCTCAAGATATTGGCAATTACATCAATCCAGAAAAATTCAGTGGCATCAACCTCTTAAATCTTGCAGTGTTCAACTTTTCATACAATGATGACAACACAATTTGATTAAGAACCCTAATTTACCTCTCATAATACTAATGGAAAAAGAAACAAATTTATGCTCCTAATAAATTAAAACAAAAAAGCAGAAAAGAAAATATATGAGTTGATTAACATCTTCAAACAAATTGCAATGAAAAGAATGAAAGAGGGGTGAGCAAGCTAACCAAAGTACTCATGCACTCAAGCAAACATAGGCCACAATTGATGCACATGCCCCACAACCATTAATGCAGTATTAGCAATGAGATATCAACAAGTTGACATGCATCAATTACAAAGCATATACAGATATCACAAAAGCAAACCAATGATGGGCTTCAGTCCTTCATCGAGATGATACAACAAAGGATCACAAATAAAGATGTTGCAGGAAAACCATTACAGAAAAGCCAAACAATAGATAGCCAATTCCATGTTTTATACCGAAGTCTTTTATACCGAAGTCTTATTACTACTGAACACCATCTTATTACAACAAAAGTGAGTGCCAAAAATTTCATCCTTACATACCATTTTGGTAGTCTCCACCTGCTGTTAAAACTTTTAGACAACCCTTTGTAGACATATACCACCAAGTTCATACTATATATAATAAGCACAACTTTATTTAAACAACCACCTTTTGATTTGTAGAACAATATCTGCAATCGTTTAATTTCTTTTCATACATTGTAATAAATTAAGTAAGGATATCTTTATCCAATCCTTTGGCCTTATAAGATCAACGAACAAAACTTATCCAGGATACAGTGAGAAGTAATACAAAGAGACAAAGATGCAAACAAGTCAAGAAGATCCTTTGACAAACATCAACTATTAATGGAAAATAAAAAAATGGTAAAAAAGGGCAAATCACCTCAAAGATGCTCAAGAAAATGAAGAAACACAAAGACAAACACTTGAAACATACAAGCTAAGATCCACAATCAAGGAATGAACATCAAAGGATCTAGCCTTTCTCGTTCATTTCCAGTCAAATATCTAACTTGAGTGGCCCATCAAAAACATGTAGAAGACTGTTCAACAATACAATGTTTTGGAGAAAAGGGAATGAGTTATTATGTTGTAGCTAATTCCGCAGAATAGAAAATTCTCAGAATTAGCTTGCCAAAATCTCCAGTGTAAGAGGCAGCTTTTTGAACTCGAGCATACCAATAGATCCAAGACAAGATCCAAATAGCATTTCATTATCAATCTTCACTAACATTGATTATTAGTCTTTGACAACAAAAATTGCCGTAGAAGGGAAAGCAACTACTTCTGAAGCTTCATTCAATAATTCTAGTTTAAAAAAAAAATGTGAACAGAACACAGTAATATAGTCTTTTAGCCGAGACCCCTAATTCAACTAAAAAACTTGATTTTCATACAGAACACAAGTTACATTGAAGAATTTCTCTATGGTTCATATAGATTAAAGCAAAATGTACTTTATTATTGCTTGAAGTGCACTCTTGTTATGGATGAAACAATGAGTAAAAAGCAATTATTACGGTCTATTAGATTAGTAAAATAAAATCTAAGACTAATTATATCTGAAACTCACATGTCTTGGCATCAACGACTTTGGAATAACCCTGCCAAACAATAACAAAATACACATTAGCCCCAACTTTTAATGATACAAGCAAATAAATAATAAAGCAAATGTAGAAAGGTAAGTGCAAGGTACATACACTTGCATGGTCCAAAGTAAGCTTACTAGTTTTAAAATCATATTATATTGCCAATAAGAAACCTTGAGAACCATAAGATCTACCATAATCTAATAGAGGATTAAACATATTACGGAAATTCAATTGAAGAAGAACAAATTGGAAACTCAAAACATACAAGGATAATAATGTATGAAGTTCTATATGTGATCATTGAAAAATTCCACCCAATTGTCATTAACACAATGCAATAACAGGTCCATAAGTAATAAAAGTTTAAAACACAGGAATATTAAGAAAATAACCTGGGCAATAAAAAACAAGATAGTCATCATCCAAATAGTTATCCAGTTCTTCTGCCAACCAATCATCAAGATTCTCTTCAAGACGCATGGAGATGCTTTAAGGAATCCAATGTAACAAACAACTATGCAAACTAATCAGATATCTATGATTACACCAATTATCAAAAATCTCAATAATGAAAATAAGATTTCAACCCAACTCTATAATTAATATGAGTAAAGGAAAAAAGAAAGTATTACTGCTAAAGTTTCATATATGAAGGATCAAATATACAACTAGAATAGTCCATTTACAACCATTTACATTATTTAATCCAATAAAAATTCAGAGATTACACTAAAAGGATACTCCATGCAGTAAATAAGGCCACCATTACGGCCCAGGCCAAGTTCCTCCATAACATCATCCAAGGAAATAAGTTCCCTTATATCTGCACAAACATCGGAATATCATATAAAACTCATATAAACATTGGAGAACAAGGGGGAAAACACCAAGAACATGCTCAGAAGACAATATTACCCATAGCAACTGGATTATCAAAATATTTTGCAGCAAGATCAAGATTAAAAACTTCCCGAATAATATCAATGTGTTGATATAAGCTAGAGCAATAAGTTGACGACAACAAAACCAGTAATTTATCAGCCACCCTATCCATCTGAACTACAAATATTACAAATTTTCCAAGATAACATTAAAATAAAATCAATCACCTTGCCACTACTAGTAGTAGGACCAATAAAAAGTTGAGCATAACCCATGATCGTTCAAAGCCAGAAACTCCTTCACCAGTCAATGATCAAAGCAAAAGGTGAGATAATACAACATGCTAAACTTAAATCCATAGCACAACCTCCCTCTTAAATTATGCTAGCTGAATTTTTATCAGCACTCTAAATGCAAATCATGAAGCATATATATATATATATATTTGATTCACCATACTCTAGTTGGACTAGATATCTCTTTAACTTAACTCACTATTTTGTCGTGACGTGAATCCAATATGATAGATAGGATCGCAAATGAACATCTTTGACTCATTGGTTTAACAAAAAAATGCATTCAAAATCAGCAAATTAGTTTTGTTTCTTGAAGCCCCTATCTAGACAAACTATTCAAATTTATTTCTTAAGAAAATGCTTCCAAACTCCTCTTATTCATTTCTGACTTACTCACTGCCAAAACTTCTAATGCCCTAAAACCAAGATCCTACTACATTCTCAATTCTCATTTCTCATGTAATCTCACAAACGAGCAATTTATGCGCTCCCCTTCCAAGATCTAATCCAAGAAAATTTAATCAGCATGCTAATCACACTCCATATCCGATAAGGTGACCAAGCATTAATGCAAAAAGGTGAAGAATCATTCCACATCAACTGATGTGATCGAAACCCTAGAAACAAAGAGATAAAAGAGAGCATTACTTGAGTTACCGCAATCAACGAGGAAGAGCCGGTGATGTCGTCGCTATCGCTGTCACTGTCACCGTCGATGAGGTAGAACAGCGAGATTGGCTGAGAAAGATGATGGGATTTTCACCAACCCTAACTATGAAAAGGGTGTACAGTGAGGTTGGCTAAGTTTTTTTATAATATTTTAAGCACTTGTAGAGCCAGTTTCTTTAAACCAGTTCTAAAAGTAAGATATAATTTTTTAACCCCATTCATTAGAGCCGGTTTTAGAAAACTGGCTCTCCTTAGTCTACCTCTATAACTAGAAATTGGTGTAGTGCACCAAGATCACATTTTTCAGGACCCCATATCTCTATACTATATTTAGTAGAGTTGATTAAACTCTTCAGCTTTAGTCATTTTGCTTCTAAAATTACAAACATCTAGAAAAGGAAACCATAATTAATTTTGATCAAAACAATAACCGGAGAAAGCTATTTGGTATTAAACTTATGATTATTTCGTTCATGGCAAATATTTGAAGTTATTACATGTTCCAAGTTATCACACACACACACACACACACAAAAGCAAATTCCAAATCTCCATGACCTACACCTCAAAGTTACACCTCCAAAAGGCCTAAAACACCAAGAAATTATACCTCCAATAAGCCCAAGCTTAAGCTGAGAGTACAATTAGTTTGTTAGACAAAAAAAAATATGATTTAAAATAATTCCAAATTCGTTTTGTTAAAGGGACGTAACAAAAAATGATCAACTATTTTGATAATAGAGTGGCACAAAAAACATGTAATTCTCGGAAGTTTGTGTCAGAGGGCCCATATACATTAGGCCCATATTTGTTTCAAAACATTCTCACTAAAGTTTAGTACCACATTGCCTATTTACAAGAACTTCACCCACTTTATATATAGTACTATTTATTATTATTTAACCTTGCTTTAGTGGTTATGCTCTCTTACGCGCAGGTGCGCAGAGGGGTGCAAATTTTAGGGTTTGGATCCGAAAATTAACTTAAAAATTCAGAACTCACGTAGGTGCATGATGCGGACACGAATACACCAGGTTTATTAGGTGCAGTCACGCAATAGGTTTTTCCTTTTTTTACCCCTTTCATCTTATTTAATTTTTTGCGCCTTTCTGTCACGAACAGCTTTCCAGTTTCGCCGTGCCTCTTCACCTTTCGCCGTGACTCTTCGAGAACCGACTATTTTTTTAGTCTCTTCGTCTTCTGCGTCCCTCCGCCTTGGCGGCTGTCCGGAATTTATAAAACCTAACCCATCTGCAAATTGGATGATTGATTTTTCTTTTCTTCTTCATCATTTTCCTAATCTCAAATCTGAGCACTCGTTGATTCTCTGTTCTAGTGCGACACCAGAGAACCTAATTGTTGTATCCTGAGAGAACAACGCCGTCTGCATTTCCTGTCGCACCGCAAAAATGAGGCGAATTTGTTCTTAAGGACAGTGCGTTTGCACGCCTCAGTCATCTTGTTTTGTCATCCCGTTCTTTCTCCTGCTCCAACGATAAAATATTTTCCAACATTCTTAAGAACAAATGGAGAACGCGATGACCACCGCTAAGTCACTTCCTAACGTCTGAAAGATTGATCAATTCACTGGCACATTCTTCAAATGATGGCAGCAGAAGGTGTTCTCGGTGCTAGACATGTTTAACCTCACACATATTCTGACTAAAGCAAAGCCGGAGGCAACATCAAAAGCTTATGCAGAAACCTTGCCAATCTGGGAGAAAGGAAACAAGATCTGTCATCATACCATCCTCAACATACTCTCAAATGAACTGTAAGACATCTACTGCGATCTCAAGACAACAAAAGAAAACTGGGATTCAGCATAAGAAATACATAGTTAAAGATACCGGGAATCAAAAGTATGCAATAGGAAATTTATCTGATTTCCAAATGACTGAAGACAAGGATGTATCTTCCCAAATTCATGATTATCATGTTCTGGTCAATGATCTAAAAAATGAAGAAATCATCTTACCTGATGCATTCATTGCCGGCTTCCTCATTGAACATCTACCCAAATCTTGGAAACACTACAAAAACAACTTGAAGCATAAAAGGAAACTCATGACTCTTGAAGACATCATTGTACATATCTGAATTGAAGAGAAGAACCGTCAAAGGGATAATGCAGACAAGATCAAAGAATTCTCATCCAAGGCGAATCTTATTAAAGCAGGATCAAACAAAAGTCATAATTCCAATATGAATCCCAAGAAATTCAAAGGAACCAGAAATAAATTCAAAGGCTCTGTACAAAGATTCAACGGATATAAGAAGGACAGCTTCAAATTTAATCAGACTTTTCACACAAAAAGAAAAGGTGCATGTTATGTTTGTGGTAAACCAGGGCATTATGCATCTCAATATCACTACAAGAAAGAACCAAAGGAGACAATTGCTAAAGTCAACATAACCGAAGGAGGCAATGATGATGTCATAGCAGCTGTTGTTTCTCAAGCACTTATGGTGGCGGATGCAAAAGACTGGATCGTAGATTCTGGAGCCACGAGGCATATTTCTGCAGATAGGAATGCTTTCCAATCCTACACTCCTTTAGCCAAAGGTGAGGAACAAGTATTCATGCGAGATTCATCTCCTTCTCTGGTTCTTGGAAAAAGGAAGGTACTTCTAAAACTTACATCAGGAAAAACTTTATTTCTGAATGATGTGTTGCATGCCCCTGATCTTCGTGTTAATCTAGTATCTGTCTCACTGCTTGGAAAGGTTGGAATAAAAGTCGCCTTTGAGTCAGATAAATTAATAATGTCTAAATCTGGAATTCTAATCGGGAAGGGGTATTGTAGTCAAGGTTTATTTATTCTCAATGTACTCAATGTTAACAATGGAATTAAAGCATCCTCTTCTACTTACATGGTGAATTCAATTTATTTATGGCATGCTAGATTGGGACATGTGAATTTTTCATACATCAAGAAAATGAAAGAACTAGGCTTGATTCATAACATGATAGATTCCAATAAAATTGATAAATGTGAAATTTGTGTAGAATCTAAATCTACCAAAAAAGGTTGTAAGATTATTGAAAGGGAATCTAAATTACTAGGTTTAATTCATTCTGATTTAGGTGATTTAAAACATTCAATGACTAGAGGAGGAAAGAAATATTATATTACTTTTGTTGATGATTACTCTAGATACTGTTTTATACTTGCTTAGATC
Organism: Dioscorea cayenensis subsp. rotundata; assembly: GCF_009730915.1. Taxonomy (NCBI): domain Eukaryota; kingdom Viridiplantae; phylum Streptophyta; class Magnoliopsida; order Dioscoreales; family Dioscoreaceae; genus Dioscorea; species Dioscorea cayenensis. The sequence goes on along the minus strand of NW_024087625.1, from coordinate 41,717 downwards.
AAAGGATGAAGCATGTGAAATGTTTGTAAAATATAAAACTGAAGTTGAGAATCAACTAAATAAGAAAATCAAGACTTAGAACAGATAGAGGTGGAGAATATGAAGATAATATTTTGAAAACCTTTTGTGAAAACCATGGTATAATACATGAGACAACTCCCCCTTACTCACCTGCTTCTAATGGAATAGCTGAAAGGAAAAATAGAACTCTTAAGGATATGATCAATGAATGCTATGTTAATTAGTTCAGGCGCTCTTAATAATTTATGGGGAGAAGCCATTTTATCAACTTGTCATATTCAAAATAGAATTCCTTTTAAGAAAACTGGTAAAACTCCTTTTGAATTATGGAAAGGATATGCACCTAATTTAAAATATCTTAAGGTTTGGGGTTGCTTAGCAAAAGTATTATTACCTGATTCTAAAAAGAGGGAAATTGGTCCCAAAACTTTTGATTGTATGTTAATTGGATATGCTTTGAACAGTGTTGCATATAGATTCATGGTTGTTAAGAGTGACATTATGGAACCCAATACTATTGTGGAGTCTAAAAATGCAGATTTTTTCGAACATATTTTTCCTTTGAAATCACATGTTGGTAATATTGTACATTCACCACATATTTCTCCTAATACTGATTCTGCGAACACTGATAATTCTGAATTTGAATTAAGAAGAAGTAAAAGGACAAGAAAAAGAACATAGTTTTTGGAAATGACTTTCATTACATTTCTTGTGGAGGATGATCCTCAACCTTATTCTCAAGCTATCACCTCTATTGATGTTGTGTTTTGGAAAGAAGCTATTAATAGTGAATTAGAATCAATTTTATCTAATCATACTTGGGAATTAGTAGACCTTCCACCTGGTTCAAAAACTATAGGTTGCAAATGGATTTTTAAGAAAATATTAAACATGATGGGTCTATTGATAAATAGAAAGCTAGATTAGTATCTTTAGGATTTTCTCAAAAGAAAGACATTGACTACTTTGATACTTATACTCCTGTTACAAGAATTTCTTCAATTCGAATTTTAATTGCATTAGCTGCTATTAACAATTTAATTATTCATCAAATGGATGTTAAGACAGCCTTTTTAAATGGAAATCTCGAAGAAGAAATATATATGGATCAACCTGAAGGGTATGTGATTCCTAACAACAAGCATAAGGTATGCAAACTTATGAAATCTTTATATGGGCTCAAACAAGCACCAAAACAATGGCATGAAAAATTTAATCATGTTTTAGTTTCCAATGGTTATTTTATAAATGAATCTGTTAAATGTATCTACAACAAATTTTCTAACAATGTGGGTGTTAAAATTTGTTTATATGTAGATGACATGCTTATATTTGGTACTTCTCTAGAAATAGTAGTTGAGACAAAGAATTTTCTTTCATCTAAATTTGATATGAAGGACATATATAGGTGAAGCACATTTTATTCTTGGAATTAAAATTTCTAAATCAGATGATGGAATAATGCTTTCACAAGAAAATTATGTTGAAAAAATATTAAAGAAGTTTAATCAATTTAATTGCAAACCTGTCTCAACCCCATATGATAGTGTTTTTTATTTAAGGAAGAATAAAGGAGTTAGTATATCTCAAAATGAATATGCACAAGTAATTGGTAGTTTAATATATTTGATGAACTGTATTCGTCCTGACATTGCTTATGCAGTTTGCAGATTGAGCGGATACACACATAGTCCAAATAAGGATCATTGGATTGCCCTGATCAGGATATTAAAATATTTTAAAGGAACTATTAATTTTGGACTAATGTATTCTGATTTTCCTGTAGTATTTGAAGGGTATAGTGATGCTAACTGGATTTCAGGTTCAAATGAAACAAAGTCAACAAATGGATTCATTTTCACTTTAGGAGGGGATGCAGTGTATTGGAAGTCTTCAAAACAAACTTGCACAGCAAAATCAACAATGGAGTCAGAATTTGTTGCACTTGAGAAAACAGGCACTAAAGCAGAATGGATTAGGAATTTTCTCGCCGATGTTCCTCTTTGGATGAAACCAACCCCTTTGGTTTCAATTCATTATGATAGCATGGCTGCTATGTACAGAGCTAAGAATAAATCATATAATGGTAAGAGTAGGTATATACGTCTAAGACATAATATTGTTAGGCAATTGCTTGAAGATGGAGTGATATCACTAAACTATGTAAGATTAGAAGTAAATCTGGCTGATCCTTTAACTAAAGCACTAGGTAGCTAGAAAACTGGTGTATGAGACATCGAGGGGAATGGGATTGTTTCTTATAACAAAATTCAACAATGATAGTAACCCAACCTATGCAATTGGTAAATCCAAGAAATAGGTTCATATGGGTAAAAACAAGTCATTGGTTGTTTGGAGATACACTATCTATTTCTTATCCCTTCCTATAGTGTATAGTGTAATTGCAATGTAGAAAGGATGAATTTGATTCTTAATGAATTCCATAGTTCAATTTTGAATGGTGTATTTAATTGCAATTTTACACCTGATGGATTCACCTATATAAGTATGAAAGTGGGGCCGCTTTCTATGAAAAACTCAGGCAAGTTTTTCTTGAGCATTTATGAATTCCAGGCATTTGGCGCATGGCCGAAAGGTGCCAACCCCATTAGAGTTGCTCAGATTTCTAGAAGATAATGTGATTTATGAGACGAGTGATTTAACACAAGGAAATGCTGGTTCATAGAAATTTTATTTCACCAAGTTCCTGTAAGTCACTTCTTATATATTCTAGCAATTAGTTCATAGCCCACAAGGTACTAGTACTGATGCATTACTTTCATTTGTTCCCTTTCCTTTTTTTTAACTGTCTGAATATTTTGAAATGGGGTGGATTGTTAGAGGGCCCATATACATTAGGCCCATATTTGTTTCAAAACATTCCCACGAACAGCTTTCCAGTTTCGCCGTGCCTCTTCACCTTTCGCCGTGACTCTTCGAGAACCGGTCATTTTTTTGAGTCTCATTGATTTTTCTTATCTCCTTCATCTTTTCCCTAAATCTCAAATCTGAACACTCGTTGATTCTCTGTTCTGGTGCGCTACCAGAGAACCTGACTATTGTACCCTGGGAGAACAACGCCGTCTGCATTTCCTATCGCACTGCAAAAAGGAGGAGAATTTGTTCTTAAAGACAGTGCGTTTGCACGCCTCAGTCATCCTTTAATTTTCATCCCGTTCTTTCTCCTGCTCTAAAGACAAAATATTTTCCAACAGTTTGTTACACCTCCTGTTTAGCTAGCATAAGAATTTTACTATCCCAAACTAACTAATTGAAAATTTTTTTGTCTTTCAGGAGGTGATCTCTTGAAAATCTCTACCCACAAATATCTCAAGCCACAGCAGAGAGTGGTTGCCTTGATTACCAGTAAATCCAAATGTATTCAAATTAAATTAATTAGAAATGGGGAGTAGTGAACGCAAATATATCCTACATTTAAAAATAGAGACACTTCTTTCCATGATTTTCCCAACAAATAAATTAGAGTTATATTTTTATAAAATATTATATTAATATAACACTGAAATTTTGGATTTTACAGAGCAAGTCAACTCTTATAAATTTCAAACTGCTATTATTAATTCAGTACAGATAGTACAAAATGATTATAAGAATTTAGAGCCTACTTCTCAACAACATTGTTTTTTTTCTAGATAATATATGGACAAAATTGAAACCATATTTATATTAATTTAAAAAAACAGTATTTATGTAGAGTAAGCGGGAAAGATTTAGTCCATTAGTTGATCCTAGAAAATTTAGGAATAACAAATTGTTCTTATACAATATTGTGGCTCTAGTGTTTCTAAAACCGCATCACCAATGCTGGTAATACTACATCTCAGCTTCTCTAGTATAACCTAGCTGTTCTTCTGGATGGTGTCAAGGAGGTCTTGGAATCTGCTTTGAAGCTGAATTTTACTTCTTAATGAGCTGAAAAATTAATGCCCATCAACTTCTTCATCTAGTGAGCAGAAACAAAGGTCTTGATTAATTACTAACGCAAAACCTAATGACTAACATTTTTTTTTTCTGACAAAGATGACAAACGCCGCCCACAATGGGCTGTCAAGAGACAGACATGTACACAGATGCACCAATTATGGTGGCTTAACGATCCTTTAGAGATTTATTAACTTGGCCAGACATCACATGGGGACAATTATATTCCTACCATGTGCACGCCCAGGAGATATTTCAGAAACCAAACCAAGTTAATAAATCCCCCCTGTCCTGCTACTCTGGAGGGGAGGGAAACGACATTCTCCCACATAGGATCCATAAATAGTGAATAAACATTACCACTACAATATTTATATAGTATCTATAGTATATGTATAGTGCTGCCGACCCAGGGATTCGACTCTGAGTCAGCTCATTCACTATCCAAGTAACATATATCACTACACTAAGTAGTGGTTGTTAGGACTAACATTTTCAAATTATGATAATAAAAGGAGTAAACATATAAATTGAAAAAAGAAAGAAAGACTTAACAGGAAGATTTTGACATTTAGAGGGTCCTATTTAAAGAATTAAATTGTTTTTTTTAAAACTGAGTAAGAACTATGGTGTCTCTAAGAGGGTACATTAGCCTTGTAAAACACCTCAACCTTGGCCATAAACATTTCGTTCACAAATGGGCCCATTTTATTAATCTTTAATTTCTTAACAAATAGAGTTTTGTTTTTATATAAAAAAAAGTTTTTTTAAGAAATTTATATAAAAAGAAAAACACTGACTTTTTGGATATTTATAGGTAGGATCATCAGATTCATCACCTCTTATAAATTCCAAAGTGGTATGATTTTATTTGATTCGGTTAAAATGAAACAGCATGTTTCCATGAGTTTAGAGACGTACTCTTCACAATTATGGTATTAAAATTGCACCCAAGTACTGTGACATACATAACACAATGATTTTCTTTCCTTGCTCCATAAACGAAGGACATATTTTTGTTATGGAGGAATCAATATAATATAGTCATTAAGACAAGCCTTTTTAGTCACTCCATAACACACACAAACAAATTATAAATTAATCTGATCAAAATTAATGTTATCATTCAACAAAGAAAGGAGACATTCAAAACAAGAAATCAAACCAAAAGGATCATTCATACCACCCACAACCAAAAGCATGCATGCATGAGACCAATTATCAAACATACGAATGATGTTTAGACAAAGTGCAATGTAAAGTTTCATCCAATACTCATTATATGGCCTTCTTTGCATCACAAAGAGTTAGACAACATCATCAATCCATGTATCACTTTACTCATGTCAAAACCTAAAGTAATTAGTTAAATATTTTTTTCATGTCTCTTTTTTTTAACTTTAATAATAAAGAAAGAAGATTACTAGACACTCTTACATGTTATTAATTTCTCCCTAGAAATTACTCAAACCATTACATAAGAATTACTTATTAATCAATGATACATTATATATATATATATAATGAAATTCTCTAAACCCTAATCATGTTAAAAGGTCCGGAAAGAGCTTATAACAATGACTATCAATCTTCTGATGATCAGAAGACGAAGAAGAAGACGGAGATTGTTCTAATGTGGCGTGGCGATGGATCTCAGTAAGCATTTGCACCACCTCCCTCATCGTCGGCCTCTCCACACTATTCTCTTGAACACAAAGCATCGCGACGAAAAACACATGCATGGCTTCATCAATAGGCAATGTGCTCAATCTCGAATCAACAATCCTAGCAACATTATCTTTATTGCATGCTGTGGTTCGCTTAGCCCATTGTACTATATCAACTCCATCTCCGAACCCTCCAACCGGACGCCGTCCTGTGATGAGCTCCAAAAGCACTACTCCGTAACTGTATACATCGCTCTTTTCATCTACCTTTAGAGTATACGCGTATTCTGCATGTAAAAAATAAATATTATTATATATATATATTGTGTATATACATATATATAAAGGAAATATTCATTGCAATACAGTGTAAACCCTAGAAATGGAGAAATTAGGGGTTGAAGTGAAGGTTGTCAGGAGGAGGCGTCTTGTGTGGTGTGAGGGTGGCACGGAAGCAGAAAGGGGATCAGAATTGATGGGTCTACGTGCCGCTGACCAGGCTCTGACTTTATGGACCCCACTCTCATTCATTTTGATTTATTATGCCCACACCCTCCTTCTTACTTACTATTGCAGGTACTGTCCAGTGACTGTCTGAACACACTTCTCCATGTTGGAAAACAATTCTTTTGATATAATATATATAAGGACAAAAAAGAAAGAAAATATTCTTATAGGGACTTTGAAAGAGTTTTGCAAAGTTCTATGTGATATGCAAAATCAAGTCAATTGGTTAATAAATAATATAGCATAAGATAAAGCTGTGATCACGTGGTGCTTGAAGAGTTATATATTTACTATATATTGTGAAAATAAAGTAGAAAATATCATGAATTATTGTAGGGAAAAAAGGAAAACTTTTGATAGGGACTTTGAAATAATTGTGATCAAAGATTTGAAATCAAGGGCAGGGGTTAATAAATAATAAAACAGAAGGGAGGTTGTCTGGGATGTGGTACTTCAAGCTTTCAATTCTCATAGAAGTACTGTATAAAAAACAGTGGCATTTATTTATATATATATATATTTATTTATTTATTTATTTATTATTTAATAATTTTAAATATAGACTTAAATATATTATGATATACAAATACATATATAATTAAGTACTGGTTTATTATTATGTAAAATGAAATAGGAAAATTACTAAAAATATATAAAAAAATAAATAATGTAGTGCTTAAAGAAAAAAAATTCTTTCATTACAATATCTAAAATCAAGTTAAATAGTTAATAATTCTCATTTAAAAAAATAAAATCAGGTTGCCTAACATTACATTATAGACTATGAATTATTGATTTTTTTATCAAAAAAAAAAAATAAATTGAATGCCAGTTCATATAATATCTCATATTTAATTAAAAAAAATCAAATAATAAATTAAAATTAATAATTTTCTTATTAAGCTGCACTCTGACAACCTAAAGACCAAAGATTAATCAGCCAACTCTTTCTCTATAATTTTAAACTTTATTTAAATAAACACAATTTTTATGATTCAAATATTTATTTTGATTAATGTTAACTAAATTAAATTTTTTTAAAATTTTGACTCAAAAGATTTCTGAAACCCAAAAATTTTAAATCAGTTCCAATGATAAATTAACTTCTTTTAAAAAGAAAAAAATTTTAATTTTTTTTATACATAAAAAAAATTATATTTTCTTAATATAACAATCAAGTGAAATTAATCATTAAGCCTGTACGATCTCACTTAACTGATGATAAGAAAAATAATTTTTTTCAAACTAAGTAAAAATAATTTTCTGGCTAAAGCAATGCCAAACTTTTTTTTACTACAGACAATGTCAAACTTTAAAATCTTAACCTCAGTATCCTGCACCTGCCCCTGATCTGACTAGTCAGTCCTATACTAAATCTAAATCAAAACATAAAATCAAATCCATCAAACCCATGCTACTTTATAAAAATATATATATATATATTTTTAAAAAAAGAAAATATCAAAACTCAACCAAAACCTTCAGTAAAAATAAAATAAAATAAAATAAAAATAAAAATAAAAAGAAAAAAAGAAGAAGGAAAGAAGAAGAAAAAGTACCAGGAGCAATGTAGCCATATGATCCAGCAATAGCAGACATGCACTCGGAAACACCAGTGTCCTGCAGGAACAACTTAGCGAGGCCAAAGTCAGCTACATGAGCTTCAAACTCCGAATCCAACAATATATTATTCGATTTCACATCTCGATGCACGATCATCGGCTTACAGTCATGGTGCAGGTAACATAACCCTCGGCCTGCCTCTATCGCTATCCTGTACCTCCTGTCCCAACCCAAGAACCCTCCTCCTTTCCCATGCAACACCTCCCCCAAGCTCCCATTCCTCATGTACTCATACACCAGCACGTTCATCTCCGAATTCGAGCAAAACCCTAACAATCTCACTATGTTTCTGTGCCTGATGTTCGCCATCGTTTTCACCTCTGCTCTGAATCCATGGTCATGGCCGCTGGTGTTGAATCCTAGTAGTCTTTTCGCTGCGAATTCATGCCCGGTAGGTGTTCGACCGATGTACACCACCCCTGCGCCACCGCGCCCGATCACGTTGCAGTCTTTCATGCAGTCTAGCACGTCGGAGATGGTGAATTCTACTCTTTGGAATGTTGTCAGCTTCCAAACTCCCGCCTTGTTGCTGCTGTTGCTTCCCTGTTTGTATGCTCTGGCTTTGATTATGGCGGCGATGGCGAAGATCAGTGAGCATACGAGAAGACTGAGAGCAAACACTAGTTTGAAGTCCCCCGGGACGTGTTTTGTTGCTGTTGATGTTGTGCTGGTTGTTGTTGATCCGGTGGTTGTTGAGAATGCGGAGAAGTTGCAGGGGTTGTTCAGGATGTCGCCACATAGGCGAGGATTTCCGGCAAATGCAGAGGCATTGAAGTAAGAGAATTGGCCAGTGTCCGGCAGCCTGCCGGAGAAGTCATTGAAGGAGAAATCAGCGGAAGTCAGGCTCTTCATTCCGGCGATTGTTTTTGGTATAGACTGGCTCAAATGGTTTCTTGAAAGGTTCAAGTAGTTGAGTATTTCAATGGTTGATATCTCCGGTGGGATTTCGCCGGAGAGATTGTTCTGGCTGAGGTCTAAGTAAGTGAGCTGAGAACAATTGGAGATCTCTGGAGGGATTGAACCGGTGAGCAAGTTCCGGCTGAGATCGAGCTTTACGAGCTCGTGCAATTGCCCGATTGAAGCCGGCACGGCGCCTTCCAGATGGTTATCGGTCAGCAGCATTGTTTGCAGATAAGAAAGGAGTGAAATTGAGGAAGGTATAGCACCTGAAAGTTGATTGTTTGATAAGTTCAGTTGAGCTAACAAGCTTGAACTATCAGTGTTGTTGTTGCTTTCAGATAAAAGACCAGTCAAGTAGTTGTTCTGAAGTTCTAACAAGTAGAGCTTGGGCAAGTAAAGAAGACCAGAAGGAATGCTTCCATTGAGATAGTTTTGGCCCAGCCTCACCTTTGACAAGCTCAAACACTTGCCTAAGCTCTCAGGAATGGCGCCAAACAAGAAGTTGTTGAAAAGAATGAGCACTCTTAGCTTATTGGATGAACAGAGTGAGTCTGGGACAATACCAGTTAACTTGTTAGACGATAGGTCTAACAGCTCAATCTTGCCATTGTACCCAAGTTTCTCCGGGATAACACCAGTGAAGTTGTTCATGAACAGACCAAGAGTCTCCAAATTAGGCATGTCAGCGAGATACTCCGGCAATGAACCGTGAAGCCGGTTCATGAAAAGGTTGAGAAGGCGAAGCTCTCGGAGATTAGCAAGCTCTCCGGGGACTTCTCCAGTGAGTGCATTGTTGGAAAGATCAAGATACAATAAGCTTGTTAGATTGCCGATGGAAGAAGGGATGTTACCGGATAAGAGATTGGAGTGAAGGTAGAGTGTGTTGAGATTGATCAAGTTTCCCAAATGCCATGGAACCACACCATCAAGGCTGCATTTGGAAAGGTCTAGTGTGACTAAGCTCGATAATTTACCGAGCTCTGATGGAATGCCACCTTCAAAAGTGTTGTAGTAGCCGAGGGAGAGCTCAGTTAAACTCGATAAATTACCTAGCTCACTGGGGATTCTACCTCGAAGATCATTGCCTGCTAGTTGTAGATATTCCAAACTCCGCAAACTCCCATAGCTCGCTGGAATCACACCGTAGAAGTAGTTGCCTCCAAAGTCTAAGTACTGTAGTTTTGTCAATGATGCAACTCCTACAGGCAAAAGAGAAGTGAAATTGTTGTCATACGCATCAAACACTTGTAAGTTTTGCAATGAGGAGTAGTTCCAGTTGAGGTTGCCATTGAATTGGTTCATGGAGATGTTGAGATAAAGAAGATTAGGCATGTCGGAAAGCTCTATATTGCAGTCAAAGGCATTGTTGGAAAGAGAAAGGTTGAGGAGGGAAGAGAGGCCGGAGATGGAGAGGGTGGTGGATGTTGATGAGATATTGAGGTTGGATAGATTGAGAGAAATGACACGGCCATTGTTACAGTGAACACCAGACCAAGAACAGACAGAGTGAAGGTTGGAAGTGTCCCAAGAGGAGAAGGGATGAAGTTGGGGAGTGGAAGGTGGTTATAAGTGAAGACAAAGCAATGGCATCAGAAAGAAGAGTGGTAGTAGATGCTGAAACAGTGAGAGGAGAAGATAAAAGCAAGGTGAGGAGGGGAGGAAGAAGAAGAAGAAGAAGAGGTTTCATTTGTGGAAGTGAAGGGAGAGATAGAACTATAGAAGGTGGTTAGAAGAGGATGGAGGAGATATATGAGAGAAGAGAGAGAGGAAAAGGAAGGGGAATAATCTAGGAAGGTGCAAGGGAGTGAGATGATGAAGTGGGCCATGAGTACTGAAGAGAAGACTTGTCATTGAAGAGGAAGGGAAGAAGGATAAGGGAAGTAGTAGTATAGTAGTCTTTGTTTTCTCTCTGTTTTTGTTGATGGCAGAAGAAGAGGGGGACTTGTTTGTGTATTTATGTATTATTATTATTTTTTGTTCTTTTTCTTTTTTTGTTTATCTTTTATCTTTTTTAATCTTTTTCTTTTGTGGGTTGCTGTTTGCTTTGAGTAGGGAGAACAGAGGTTGGAATAAAGGGTAGTTTGAAAAGAGAGTGGGAGAGAGAGGGAAGGAGGGGTATGGATTGGGGATTGGATAAGGGAATTGTTGTTCCTTTTTATCATGGTTTTGGAATTTGTAGTTTTGTGTTACTTTGCTAGTTAATTAAAGGAGTAAAGTTAAATTTCATCATTTGAGTTCTAATTTATTTAATAAAAATTAATTTTTATTTAAATTTGTTTACATGAGATGTTGTTAATCCTTTACAAATTACCAGGCTTTGATAAACTTATAATAAATAAATGTATTTTGAATTTGTGAGGAGAAACTCAAGAAGAAGGGAACAAATAATATAAATAAATTAATTATTTTGTATTTATTTATTAGAGAAATGAGTGCTAAATTATTTATTTAAAAAGTACACTATTTTCAAAATAGGTTGTTGAAGATGGTAGAGAGGGAAAATAAATTTTAAGAAGGCAGTGGGAGAAGAAGGTATAGACTAATGAAAAGTTAGTTGAGATTATATGGTACTAATTAAGCATTAAATTTTAAAAAAATAGATCTAAATTTATTAAAAATAAATAATTAGCACCTCCAAAATTTTAAGACTTTGCAATTATTATTAAAAATAATTAAGGCTTCAAAATTAATGATGAGGTCTTTAAATTAAATTAGAAGACATAAAGCAATTGCTTTAATAGCTTTTCTCTTGAGCCCCTGAGTTTACTTTTGCTAATACTCAGTCTTGATAATTGAATATAAAAGTAAAACCATTAATCTTATTTAATCATATTCATCTGCAAAATACATCAATTTTTTAGAAAATAAATACTTAATTAAGAGTAAAATAAGATTTACTTATATCATGCCCAAATAACTTACAATTAATTAAAGTTGGTATTCCAAGATTTTGAGCTTAAATGAATATCATAAATAAGATTAAATTAAGTAACTCTTCTTGGAATTAATTTTTAGACTTTAAATTGATTAAAATAAACTATTATTTTATTATTCATATTCTATATTTTGATCAGGGAATCAAATTCCATATCATGTTTCTCACATTGATGACACATAAAGTGTGGGGAATAAATTGCATAATTGAAAGATTGATGCTTTCATTTTGAATTCCCTTTTCTTTAATTCATGTAAAATAAAAGTAGCCTTTTTTAATTTAAGAATAATTTGTCATCTCCAATACTTCCTTTTGTATTCAAATAAATGAAAGCATAAAACCTATTTTAATGTTGCATTAATGCAATTCAAGCTTGCAGGAGGAAGTATACATAAATTGTTTTTGAATAAAGTATACATAAATTGTTGACATAAGGGATTGTAGAATTTTAATATACAACGTACACTATATATATATACACTGTATATATATCATTAATGGGGAAGTTTTAATTAACTCAAAATTTATAAAAAATTCAAAATTTATAAAAATGCGATTCTCATGCTTTGTCATGAAATTTTAGATTCTCACTCTTTGTGAGTATCCATCATTTCAGTCCACATCATCTTATAAATCTAATATTATTGTACTCGGAAACTACTACTTTAATGCAAAGAAAATAAGTCACGCTCATTTATTAATTTGTTGTTATCTGTGATAATAATATGCATAGACTTTATAATTATTGCGTTTCAATGCCTTATAAATTATTTTAATAACATATTACCATAATAATATGGCAAAACTTGCTCACCCATTCCTAGATTTTGAGTAGATTTGAAAAAGTTGACAAATACAATTATATGTTTAAATCATATATATATATTCAGAAGAAACAATGAAAATCATTTTTAAAGATGAAAATGAATGAGAAGACAAGATGAAAAATAAAATAAAATATTTGGTTAGACTATATAAATTAAAAATAATTTTATGTACGTATATACTTCTCAAATGGAAAGTCGAGTATTTGATTCTCTTCTAATTTTTAATTGTATTGTTGAGACTTGAGACTTTTTTTCATATTTATTTATTTATTTAAACAAAGTGAATAAATCATAATTTTATTAAACAAAAGAAGCAAATACACAACTTATTTTTCTTCACATTTATTAATTTATATATAATTATGTACTTAATTATGTCATCACCATAGATCTACATTAATGGCAATTAAGGTCCTTCTCATTAACTAGAAGTATATCTACCTACTAAACACAAAAAGAGAATGAGAATGCGCATTTAAAAAATTATATAAAAATCATTATAATAATAACTGAATGTACTATACACACATTTAGTGGCAAATGGAATAAAAAGTTTGGTAGTAAATTTAATCCACTGAATGTACACATGCATTTGGATCAGTAACAAAGTAGAGAGAAGTGATTATGGGTGAATTATTATGTTCTGAAACTTCTTATAATATTCAACAAAAAAAAAGAAACAAATACAAGAGCTCAAACACACAACAAGGCACCATGCATGAGTGAATGATCATGTCCCTCTCCATATATACCATTGTATAAGAATATATGGTAATTATAGTGGCAATGATAACCATATTAATAATATATATATATATATATATACAAGTATATAGCTAGCTATGTTGTGGAGAGAGGAATCATTGTAGCTTTTGTCTGCTTTATTCCTTCTCTTTCATAGCCTTACAATGGAGGATAGGACCAAATGACCAATGACCATGCAAATGCAAATGCTCCATATTCTCTCACTCTTTTTCCTTTTGAGTCCTAAAGAGAAGGACCTCTCTCTCAAAAGCAAAGCAAAGGGATTAAGAGAGAGAGTGTGTGTTCTTGTTCTTTGATTGTGTTTGTGGGGTAGCCTTCCACTTCAAAAGATAATAAAAGAGAAGTTCATGGCCCCCTCATTCACATGGGAAAGAGTGCTCTTGTATCATATGACCTTGAATCTCTTTCTTTATCTCCCTCTCATTTCCCAAAGTTGAACTCTTTGCTTCTTTTGCTGCTTCTTCTTCCAACTCTCTCTTTTCCTGCTTTAGAGCTTTGTATGTTCATCAATGAGTAGTGAAGTTTATAAGTTACAATTCAATTTACTTCTCCTTCAAGGCTCACTTGAACTTGTAGTGCATGCATGGCCCCATAACTTTGTACATTATTATCTTCAAATATATATGTCTTGAGTATAGTGACTGAAAAATCTCAGTGGGTTGCATGCATGCCATGGATCCTTTGCTTTTCTTATTATCTTTTACCATGGAACTGCATGCTTTTTCTCAATTTATGACTTTGTTGTTGGACCCTCATCTTGTACCCTTTTTCCATTAATTTCATGTGAGCCAATCAATGTGGATGGCTTTCATGTAGATGAACTCATGAAGTATATATAAATATATTTATATATATTTATGATTTTAACTTAAATTAGACATCGAATAATTGAAAGCAAGCAACTTGCATGAACCAATCAAGTATCAGTGTACTGAGTTTCTTGTTACTTATTCTAAAAAAATCATTGCTCCAACTTCAATTATAATTGAGTTTCATTGTTGTGTTTTCAAAGGTGGCAAAGTTCTTACGTAACAAGTGCATCATGCATGCAAAGCAAATGAAACCATAATCTTAATTTACAGTGAATAATTGGGATCCAAAGTAGCATAAATCTAAAGTAGGCGATTGTAATGTACTAGATGAGAATCAAACATGTCCTAGATATAAATTAAATGTAATTTAAAGGATAATGAAGCAAGTAAAGAATGGGGACCAATTACCTACCAACCAAGACCAGTCCTGTGAAGAAGAATAAAGTTTTTTTGTTTTGCCCTTTTATTCTAAAAATTAAATAAAGGAATCAAAATCAAATCTCTGCATCAGATCATGAAAATATATTCATGTTCGTAACATGATCTTTACCTAATGAAAGACATGAAATATCAATAACGTTTGAATGATGTATAGCTAGCTAGAGTTGTAGTGATCCTTTTCTTTTAATTAGTGAAATAAAAAGCAATGCATGTAATTGCTATTCTAGTGCATTAAAGCAAATATGTATGAACATGGGAAGGCAAAAGAAAAGACAAAAAGAGAAAGAAGAGTCTCAAAGAGGAAGGCAAAGCAAACACAGCATTTTTTCCTCCTCCTCTTTAAGACCAAGAAGAGATATAAATGTTTAAAGAGAGAGAGAAAGAGAGGTCATGTTCTAAGCTTCAAGGACAAGTGAGTATCTTTGGAAGGTGCTATAACTCTCTCACTCTCTTTGCTTAGACAGTGAAAGACAAGAGATGGGAGAGAATCAAGTGCCAACTCATGAAGACTGTGATAAAGTGGCTCACTCTTTAAAAACTATAGCCATTCCATGCACAACTCCCAAGCTAGTTTGTATATATGATAATAAGTATAAGACTCTCAAGTTTGAATGCCAATAAAGCCTTTGAGCACTCACCTATTCTTTTGTGTTTTTAATTGTTCATATTTAATAACTTTTTCTTTTATTTAGTTATAAGAACTTGGAATACAAATCTCATCTTAAAAGTCCAACTTCAGATACACTGCATAATAAAAACAAAGAGCCCATGCATTGGTTGTTTTGTTGTTTCATGGATTTGATAAGACTACACAACGTTGGAAGTTATGTTGTCTAATTTTTGTATTTGTTTCTCTTATTACCAAGGGAGAATAAAGACATGTTGAGCATGATGAGCACTAGTTACTGCCTTTAAAGTTTAGTAGTCTCCATTGCCTTTTCTCTTCGTCCAAAATGATCTCTTTTAGACTAGGCAGTCTGCATAAACAGATATATATATATATATATATATCATGGAAATAAGAGTGGTCATTTTTGGACATCAAGATCATTAATGCATATGTTGGTTAGTCACAAGTACAAAATGATGGTCCTGTTGCTTAATCAAAGTCTTTTGAGATGATGTTTATATCTCTTTTTAAGAAAGCTCAAATATTGAGTGGTGAATAACTGATTAGGACTTGTAAAAAAGCAAGAGCTTATAACTTTTGATTATTTGGAATTATTGTGCTGAAAGAATAACATGGGTACTTTTCATTTATCTTCTTGATCTATGATTTGTGGGTTTTTATTACATTCATGCATCTCATTAAAATTAAGAACTATTAACGCAAAGTATATTTTTGAAAGAAATTTGAAACTAGTACTCATTAATTCCTAATTATTCTCATGATAAATAAAACTTAAGATTTAAATAAACTTTACTATCCATAACCATATAAAATTTTCCAATTATTAACAATGCCATCATGCTACATGAATCATTTTTAAAACTTTATTAACCTAGGAAGACTTATTCATGCTCTGTTTATATTATGCAGAGAAGGGTGGTGATACATAGATAGCATGCAAGCTTGACCCTAGTATTTTTTAATTGTTACAAACTTTAATTATGGCCATTAATGAATGAGTGGCTCCCATGGCTAATTAATGGTAATAGACCTTGGTAGGATCATCTACATTGTTGCATATATATTTTTTGATCAAGGATCTACATAGCTATGAAGTGGAATTCATATGAAAGAAAGGTCTTAGGCATCTAATTACCTTCGAAGAAGTGGAGAGAAAAGGTCCACCAACCCATTTTGTTTTCTTGTTAATATAAGCCTCATTGTATATGGATATATATGGTTGGAGGGATCCAAGAAAAGGTTCACGTTTGCTTGCACCTTTAGTGATATTCTATCATGGTTGATGGGAGATAGATTTGGCCTAGGATTATTTATTCATTTATTTTTAAATATTTAGTTTTGAAACAGTTGGAAAGAAGAGGCTTAAAAAAATGATGATAACATTGAGTAAAATTAATAAAATACTTTGAGAAAATAATTGAATGTAGTGTTTATTCATATATCCACGGCAACACACCAATACTAAGTGTTAAACTTCATATTTCATATCCAACATGGAGCTTTCATCTAAATAGATGATAGCTTTGACAATAAAATTAATGTTGTTGTTGATGTTTTTATTAAAGAAAAAAAAAGAAAGAAACATAGAGAAAGAACAAAACAGGAAAACAACAGAGACAAGGGAGAAACAACAGGAATAAGAAAGACAAAATTAAAAAACAAAGCCAGAATCTAAGAAGCTCTTCATTATCCAACGGGGAAGGTCACAACCATGGAGGAAAAGATTTAGCATTTGAAGATTCACTCCTTGGATAGCTAACTTGATTGCAGGGGTCATCCAAGCTTTGGGAATAACATGAATGGAAGGGTTGTTGGCCATATCAAGAAGAAATCTGAGATTGGAGGTCTGTGGATTAAAGCGTCAAGTGTCTGGGGAATCAATATTTTTGATTAATTATCTCCAGCGGAGCAGGGTTGACAATGAACATATGCTGGATATGAATATGAGGCCAACTCCCATTGCATGCATGTCAGCGTTAATGCCGGCATCGGCAGGGAAAGAGAGACATCCTACAAGGGAGACAACATAATTAGAATTGGAAATGAAGAAACCAGTCCAACTTACCTTGATGTTGGGATTCCAATTTGCATATGCGAAGAGAAATTGTCCATCGGCGCTGGAGAAGTTATTAAGTATGAGCTTCTTGCCTTAGTGGTCCATATTAATCTGAGAAAACTCATTTGTGTGAGCCAATGTTCTACAAATAATGGCGGGATAGTTTGGAAGAGTATTTTTGAAAATTGCGTCACAACAGGTCTTCCAAATGAACCAAGCACCTGCAGCAATTACTGAAATGATATACTTTGGATAGTTATAGTCAGTGAGCCAAGCTTTAGAGCTAAATCCATCAGGGAATGAATGGGTCTTATTGACTTTGGAGCTAATCTGTCTCCAAACCATTTGGACCTTGAGCACTGAATAAATAAATACTCAATTGTTTCTCATTCAGTGCCACACAAAATATAAGGATTGTTAGGGGCCCAATTGAAGCCTGTAGAGGTAATCATAAGTGGTCAGTCTACCTTTAAAAATAAGCCATAGAAAGTGCTTGACACAGGGAGCTACTCGAATTTCCCACAGTTTTTTCCATCCAATCCATTGGTTTATTAGGGGCAATATTTTGATTCAGATGATGATATACAACCGCTGAACTCTTGCTACAATGGGATTTAGGGTGTCATACCCAATGATTATTAGCATTTGAATCGATGATGCCCAGACTAGAGGAAATGTAATTCAAATTTTCACCAAACAGACACCTTAGACTGTGGGGATCCCAATTATCATTATGGATTAAATCAGAAATGTTAACTTGCTCAACATTTGTGCTCATGTTTATGAACATAGGCTTTAAAGCAATTGGAAATTTTGTAACACCATGGATAAAAAAGAAGAGAGATATAGGTTGGATTGATAGATTTAATCCAAAAAAAAAGGCTTTAAAAGAGCAGCAGAATTACAGAGACCCCAGAAAAATTAACCATAAACATTTATAAGGCACAGGATCATTCCATAAATTAATTTTACCATACTGTACATGCAAAATATCAACTCGGATAGCATCATCGGTGTTTAAATATTTAAAGACATTTTTAGCCATGACGGAATGATTAGCAAGAGTAAGATTTTTGATACCAAGCCTCCCTCAATTTTACCTATTAGTGATACAATTCCAAGCTACAGTGAGGATGCCCTTTTCATTGCCATCTTTATTCCAAAAAAAACTTTTCACAACTTTGGTTATCTTAGTAAGAATTGTGTCAGAAATGGGATAATGAAAAGGCTGATAAGTTGGGATGGATAGCAAGGAAGAATTAATTAGAACAGTTTTAGCTATTGGGGAGAGCTTAAAATTAATCCATCTATTATAGATTCAAAAGATTTTTACAATCATAGAATTAAAAGAAGCCATAGCTAACCTTTTGGGAGAGATTTAGATGCCCAGATAAATGAAGGGAAAAGAAGGCATGATTAAGATTTAAGATAGAATAGATGCTCTTCGAGACTCTTTTGTTAAACCAAGAAGGAAAATAAATCTAGGACTTGGCAAAATTTTGATGCTAACCTATTATCTTTGAATAAATGGATAAACATAGTTTGATGTTCCTAGCAGCCAATCTGGAGGCACGTCTGCACGCGTGATCAAAATGAGATTGTCAACTTACATCAAATGATTGAAGTTATGACGAAGATTGTAGCTGTATCTAGGAATCATGTCATTATGTAGGCGGCCAAAGTTCAACATGGAGATTAAGTTCTGAGAAACTAAAATAAAAAGATATGAAGAAATGGGGTCACCCTAACAGACACCGTCTGGAAGAGGAAAACTAGGGAGAGGGGGACTCCATTAATGAGAAGAAAAAAAAAGAACTAGAATTGAGACAGGTTGAAATCCAAGAAATCCAAGTGTCAGGGAAGTCCATTTTGGTTAAGGTGGCAAGAATTGCACTCCAACTAAGGGTATCATAAGCCTTTTCAATATCAAGCTTAATTAACATCCTAGAAGGGCCATTACTATCATACTCTAAAGAATGCACAACCTCTCGCACATAAATAATATTATCAAAAGAGCAACTGCCAGAAAACAAAAACCAACTTGTTCTCTACCAATAAGATGAGGGAGAACAAGTTTCAACAGGTTGTCAAGGATTTTAGAAATAATTTTGAAATGAACGCTGCATAGAGAAATTTGTCAAAAATCAAAGACCAACTTGGGGTTTTCCTTCTTGGAGATAAGAGCTATAAAAGTCTTACCCCAGAGGAAGGCATGACTAAGTTATCAAAGAAGTGGCGAATAGCAGAGAAAAGTTGTTCTCCAATAACTGGTCAGAAGGCACGAAAAAATTCAACGTTAAATCCATCAAGGCCACGAGACTAACCTATTGGGAGGTCAAGGACTGTAAGATAGACTTTCTCTCGTGTGACCTCATGAAAAAGGTTCTAGCCATCAAGATCATAGATCCTCGAAAAAAACACTAGGTAGTGCATTAATAATATATATAGCCATCATTAGTGTTTGGAAGGGAAAGTCCAAAGATTGAAGTAGAAATTAAGGAAAGCACGGTCAATATCTGATCGCCTCACCGTACACATTGCCTTCAAGATTTGAAACTTGGATATGAAATTAAAATGCAAAACAAATGCGAGCGATTATATAAAAAAATTGGTGTTTTTGTCTCCATCTTTGAACCAAAGCAAAACGGGCACTCTGTGCCCATTTGATGTTGCACTTGAGGCTAAAGAGTAGCTAGCTTAGCGTAATGTTCCATAAGGAAAGGATGGGAATCGGAATCAAAATTAGAAAGCTTTAAATCACAAATGTCAGACTTGGTTTTAATAATAGCATAATCAAAAACAAGTACGCGACAATAAATGAGAAAGAGCTTGCATGGGGCTACCATGAGGGGAAAAAAATTCTAGGCATAATTAAAACGAATACGCGACAACAGAAAATCCCTAACAAAACATACACCATAATAATATTTGCTTAAAGACCAAAATTAAAGAGAAAAATTTTAACAAGATAAATCAATTGGGAGGAAATACGATAGAAAATCGCTCTAAAAAATTGCACACTAATAATATTTGCTCAAAGACAAAACTAAAAGAGATAAAATTTTAACAAGATTAAATACCGCCCATGTCATGGGTTGCACCATTAGTGTTTTTCAAACATTACATGTTAGAGTAATTGGGAGCATTACATTCAAAGATCAGTCATGATGATTAAACCAAGAAAATTCCTTAGTATAAGGTAAAGTGCAATATGTTTACAAAGTTTTCACTGCTATAATTAGACTAATTCAAGCAAATGTAGGATTCAGATAAAAGTTTGAGGATACATAGAGCATTACATTCAAAGACCAGTCATTCATAACCAACCAAGTAAATTCTAGTAACAAAACTATAGTAAATTCTAGGATCAACATAAAAAAACACCCAACTTGAGAAGCATAAAAGGACTAAAATAAGTGTTCCCAAAACCATTTTCACCTTTCCTTTTCCAAAAGAAAACCCAAATTGGAGCAAAATATATTACTCTTAGGAATCAAATCTAAAAAAGAAAAATTAAATTGTTGATTAAAAATCTTGCAACCAGATCAATAACAACAACATCTCAAGCACACAAAATGATACCCATCTAACACAAGTTCAGAAATTAACACAAAATACAATCAATGAAATCACATCATTGCTCAAAAATCCATTTACACCAAATCAAATCAATTGAAAACCAATCAACATCCCACTCATAAAGTCTATGACATAATACAGTAACAGAAACACATAAATTAGGGCAAAATTAATTAGGGTTTGAGAAAAAAAAGGGAAATCATTTTTCACCTATTAGGCTCCTGCACGAATTTGGAATTCTTAGCATCTACCTCTAAAGATCAAGAAACAAAAACAAGATATTAGAATAAAGGATGCAAAAGAATCAGAGAGATGGAGATGGTGATGGTGAGAGATCTACCAGTGAGGGCGGTGGTGAGCTTCACGATGAGGGCTCCAGTGAAAAAAACTTTGTTTCTACAATTTCTGCAGATTGTGCGAGTCCTTCGTATTCTCATGCTCCAGCGTCCAATGCTGAAGATTTGACGATCGGCGATGAAGATCCAACGGCCAACAATGAAGATCCACAGGCCGACGCTGAAGCTCCAGCGATGAAGCTCCGATGATGATGGATCTACCACTGAGGCCGATGTTGAGGATGAAGCTGCCGATCATTGGAACAAAGCTATCGAGAGGAAAAGATGAAGATGAAATCACGGCTTAAGTGGTAATTGTGTAACCCACGGTGGTTTCACTGTAAATCGCTGAGGAATGTTGCAAATCACGGCAGTTACGTCATGACTGCCATGAATTCATTGAATTTCATGGCAATTATTCACAATAATCACAAGGAAAAGTAGTGAATTCACAGCCAAAGCACCAACCGCCACATGAACAGCTGGGAATATGAGTAATCGTGGCGGTTGAAATCAAACCGCCGGGAAATGAGAGCCACAAATTGCATATCTCCTTGTAGTGATCCCGGACAACAAAATGACACCCCAGATAGTCAAGCCAAAATTTTTTGAAACAAAAAACACTACAGCTCTGAAAAGTTTGCATGCAAGTAGAAAGAAAAAAGAGAGAATGATCAGAAAATGTTCACGATAAATGCTCAAGATATATGACTTAAAAATAGTTGTCCATTCCAGATTCACTAGAAAACTGAAATAATTTGGCCCACCAACAAGCAAAGCCACATTGATTGTTGCACCAAGTGCACAAAGGACTGGAATAATTTAAGTCTAAAAGATTATTAACTTTAATAAAATCAAGAAAGAAATGAGCTTTACGATCATAATACGAAAATGAACCCCTGTGTTCATTGTGGGAAAGAACATAGTTGAAATCCCCCTCAATGAGCTAGGGGAGATGCAAAGAAGAAATTTTAGCTAACTCATGCCATAAAGAACACTGGATGTGAAAAATGATGAGAATTATAAACAATGATAATAATGAAATTTTTTTGAAAAGTCAGAGGAAATCACTATATACAAGGCTCTGCGCAAAGCAGTGACATGGGTGACCTAGCCGATGAGTTTATTCCAAACCATGAGGATGCCTCCAAAATAGCCATTTGCCATAATTGTGACCTAGCCCCAATTTTGGGGGATTTTGTTGTAGAAACGATCCACTCGCTCCCAGTTCACTCTAGTTTTCAACAAGACAACTATGGGTTTATGAGTCCAGATGAGCGAAAAAATGTGAGAAAAAGTATCTCTCACAGAGATCCCTTTACAATTCCAATAGAGAATTTTCGTAGAATTCATAAAACAAGAAGTAAATAAGATAAAAAGGAGTGAAAAAAAACTCTCTAAAGAAAAAGACAATAGACGAAAATTGAACAGGAAAAAAGCGAACATAGGAACTGGGGTTCCCGAACTCAAGTCTTCCCTTCTTCAGGAAAAGAGCAGAATAGTGTGAACCTTTCTAATTAGCGCCTTTCTCCTCACCTCTTCCTGATATTGGTCTAGTGTCATCATATCATCAAGTCCTTCTTCATTGGACATTAGTTAGTCTAACTCCTTTGAAGAATTTTCATCTTGATTACTGTCTTCTTCCATCGCTCCACCATCAAGAGCAGAGTAGACCTTTTCCACCACCATGAGATGAGATCTTCTAGTGTCCTTGGGAGAAGAAGGGGGTAAACACAATAAGGAAGTTCGAAGGACAGGAGGGGAAGACTTTGAACGGGCCAAAAAAGGAGCCTTTCCTTTATCTAGGGATCTGGGAAAAGGTATGAGTTGATTGGAGAGTTCAGGCACTTACGTAGGGATGGGAAGCTACATCACCGCCCATGGATTTGAGTGTGTTCCCAATGGATTGCAAATGATGTAGGATCAATGGTTGGATTTAAAGAGTCTGGGCTATGTGAACTAGCCATCAAATCACGTTTGATATGTTTAGTGTGGGTTACTTGGGGAATAAGGAACCACCCACGACTGTTGTTTCTTATTTCGCTACGTGGACCACGGACTACTATGCTTGGGAGACTCCAGCCTTGGTACTCACCACGGCTGTTATGCTCTAAGTAGCGTGACTAGCACGTGTATCGCCACCACGACCTTGAGCACGGCCTCGCTGGCGAGACCAGCAGCCAGGGGCCGTAATCCGTTTCAGGCGAAGATGATATCGAATCAGTTAGGACCTCCGACAGTGGAGGCTTCGGGCAAGGGTCATCAACCACCGTGTTTTGATTAGCGACTTCTGGATCCAAATGAGAACCGACCACCTATCCTTGTTCTACACAAGGGGGTGGAGAGGTTTCTGCCGGTTCCAGCCATCGCTTTTCAAGTATAGGAGTTGCTTCCATGCCCGATCATTCCATATGTATAACAAAATGTTGGTTACCTTTCATACAAAACAACGACAAAAACTCAATGGTGATCATCTCCTATCCAAAAGCCTTTACTTTAGAGGCTTAGACAGGTTCAAGAGAATTAAGGAATGAAAGAAATAGCAAATAGACAATTCTAATGATAATTCAGTTGGAAAGTACCAATAATATTTTTATTTAGTTGATAGGGTATTTGCCATTTGGATTCTTTCTTTGCTTAAATTCTTTAAGTTGTATATTAAACTCTAAATCAATTTGGAATTTTTAGAAATTAAACTGGTTTTAGATATATTTATTAGTTCCAATCCCTCTAGCAAGCATGCATATGCTCTGTGTTTTTAGGATTATGTATCCCATAAATTTTTTTTTCAATCATTAATTAATTAATTAATTAATTTTTATTTGGTAATTAATATTGAAAACCCATAATATAAACAAACACTTACTATTAATTATAATTGCTGATATTTAGTTCCTAAATATTTATATTAACTAATTGGTCAAGTGTATATGATATGCAATGTTAAGATGCCCATTCTTTTTAATCAAATCGTGGTATGATTGTTATTTCATTAAATCTTATATCAAATTGCAAAATAATAATAATAATAATAATAATAATAATAATAATAATAAAACATAATTTTCATTAAAATCATCATATTTCAAATATCTAATGATATATATTATAAAAAAAAATTTATCATTAAAAAAAGGCTAAGGATTCATTTTCCCAAAACTCTTTCCAAATTAAACACTTCAAATATTGCTCTTACAGACAAAATAAAATAAAAAGCAGGGGTTATGAGATATTCTTAAAAAGTGAGAGACTGAAAAGTAATTTTTCTATTTTACAAGGGTGGAGAGTAAAATTGGGAAATTTTGAAAAAACGGACTCCGAGGTCTAAAGTGCAAACTTTCCTTCTAAATTTCAAATTGATTGAAGAATACTGTCTGTTTCTGGCGGGACAATTTCAAACCTTAGCTGCGGAGTCTTTGAAAATGGTATTGAAAACTCGCCTCTTAACAACCACTGCCTATCTAGTGTAGTATATTGTTTTTTTAAATGTGAATAAGCAAACTGAAAATCAAATATTTAGATCGGTATTATAGTATTGTTTCATTACCGTATAAAATGTAGTAGAAATAGTATAGCAGACTAACAGTACTGTTTATTATTTGTATATTAGGTTATGTATGAGAAGATGTCATTTTCTTCTCCATATTTAACCGAGTTAACAAATCTTAGGTTGATAATATATCATAATTAGTGTATCACAATACTTTCTCTTTGTGGGCGGCACTTGTCATTTTTGTCAAAAGCATGAAAAAATAAAAAAAAGTTGGCCTCTTGCTCTATTCATGACTTTTTTTTACTTTCAATCAATCAACTTGTCAATTCAATTTAGTATTCAATTGTGTCAATGAACCACTGCCTATCTAGTGTAGTATATTGTTTTTTTAACTGTGAATAAGCAAACTGAAAATCAAATATTTGGGTCGGTATTATAGTACTGTTTCATTACTGTATAAAATATAGTAGAAATAGTGTAGCAGATTAACAGTACTGTTTATTAGTTGCATATTAGGTTTTGTATGAGAAGATGTCATTTTCTTCTCCATATTTAACCGAGTTAACAAATCTTAGGTTGATAATATATCATAATAAGTGCATCACAATACTTTCTCTTTTTGGGCGGCATTTGTCACTTTTATCAAAAGCATGAAAAAATAAAAAAAAAATTGGCCTCTTGCTCTATTCTTGACTTTTTTTACTTTCAATCAATCAACTTGTCAATTCAATTTAATATTCAATTGTGTCAATGAATTTTAAATAAAGAGTAAGTCATTCATGATGGTTTCTATTTCTCTGTTTCTTTACTTATGTTCATAATTCAGAATAATGAAATTTGTCATCTTTATTAAGAGGGCTTTAGTTGATCTTTTATTTCTGGCTTGATTGTGTATTGTATGCTAGTCTTAGAATATACTCTGACAAACATTTTCATTTGAATCTTGATAAACAATTTTACTGTTCTTAGTGATTTGCTTTGTTTCTCTTGTGACTTTATTGTTATTGCTCAAAAATATATGATTTTTGATTGATAGTGAATTAGTTTGTGTATCAAGTTTGGATTTAATGAAGGTGTGACCTCTATTTAAACAAAATTTGTAACAACAAAAACAATTGAGTTTTCCACACTAATGATTTTGGGTCTTGGTTAACAATGGAACAAATTTTACCTTCTTATGATATGAAAAAGCTCTGCTCTTGCAGAATACCACATGGCTTTATGCCTGAGGCAATGTTCACATTACATTTTATATGCACTTTTCAACATACTTTTTACTAGGTTCATCTATGGGGAGGTGTAAAGCATGTATCAAACTTTTCATTGATGTAGACCTGATAACTTCATTCTTCTTTGGTCATCTTCTGGTTACACCTAAGATGTGCATACTGACTTTGTTTAAGAGGTTTTAGTTAGTTAATATTATTTTCTTGGTAGGCAAATGGTCAAGAATGGTTCTAGATTACTATTCTGAACTTCCATCCTGTGTTCTTTAATCATTATTATGATTTCTTTGGTCTTGTTCTGTTAAATATCAAACATCCAACCTTCATGATTTTACCAAATTTCTTTGGTCTTGTTCTAGATCACTATTCTGAACTTTCATCCTATATTCTTCTAGCTTATTAATGGATTAGAGGAAATTGTATGTGTATTAGGCTAATAATTAGGTGGGTTTGGTCATGTTTGGTTTGGTTCAAATCATATCAACTATAGTTTCGATGTGGTTCAATTATTTTCTTCATTTGTGAACTGCCAGATAAACCAATTTCATGATGCCAATCTAATTTCTCAAATCCCAAAAGTAGGAATCTCTGAACTTTGGTCTGTATATGTTTTGTACTGTACAATAATCAATCTGTGTGAGAATTGTTTGCATGATTGATACATCACAGACTTAGAAAGGTAAAATTGTCCTAACAACGTGATTATGAGTCAGATTTAAAACGACACCATTTCATTGATCATTTTAATCGTACTTCTTATGAAGAGTAACTTAACATGCTTTTTTTTTTTCACTCCTGAACTGCATAGTATTCATTGCACTGAGTACATAATGTCATCAATTTCATTAGTTTTTGGATGTGAGTTTGACAAGATATTAGAACTGTACCTTCAATTGGCAAAACTCTTTGTACAATTCATTTGAATTTCACAGTTGTAATCAGGTTTTCTATCTGAATGTTGAAGGCTGGATGAACTATGATTGAAGAACTAATTTTGTCCGCCTTTATGAAAGTTGGTTTCTGAGTATCTATCCCGATAGGATTCAATTCTAGGATGATAAATTTTAAGATAGTGTTCTATGTTTTATAAATGTTATTAGAGAAATGCATACTTAATTATCCATTCTTCCAAGCTTTTCATTTTCCAATTCTGATACAAAGGCCAGAACAAAACTGGTTTTTAAAAGATCAAAACTGATAGTTGAAATTCATTTTTCCAATACAAACATAAGCAAACTGCTCTTTTACTTGATAAGATCAGCAGTTTACTTCGATGCTTTGATCTCAACGACTAGTATACAGTCTTGAATGGCGCCGACAGCTTCAGGTTGTGCACAATGTCGGCAACAGAGCCAATACCAGCAGCAATAGAAATTAAAAAGCAGAACATACTCAGGCCCTGAAGCATGGCCCATTTGGAACTTCTTCTGCTGATCTTATTCTGTGATACATGCATTCTTACTGGAAAATAAACACTGAGAGGCCAGAAGCTGAGAGCCCCAATGATCCCCAGTATGGCATTAAACAATGGCATCAGCAATGAAACCAAAGTGGTAAGCATGATCAAAGCCGATCGAAACACCAACTTCAACAGAGTGTAGCTCAGGTAGCTCTTATCAGTGAAAGGCACTCTGATTGTGTATGTCCTGTGGATGAACTTAGCATTAGGCCATCGAGCAGCGACCGTCTCCTCAAATCGTGCGAAGATTGGTTGCGCATAAACCTGAAACACATCATAATTTCAGCTCTACTTCTCCTTGTTAGATTAAGGATTTAAGTTTATACCTGATATGCTCCAACAAGATGGATGATGACACAGATATTAGCGAGATCGACAAGCCAAAATGGCTCTTGGAATCCACCAGTAAGTATGTTCCCTGGAGCAGCATTGCCAAATGCAGCATATCCTGTAGAACCAAGTGCCATGTAGAAGATGGTTGTCAAACTAATACCATAAAATGTTGCCTTCTTCATTGTCTTGTTCTCTGGAGGAGGCGATTTCAACGTATTCTGCAACCAAAAAAACAACTTTTAAATTTCTGCTGCACAGATTAATTAAAAGAATTCATTCTATGTTACCTGAATTTCAATGAAAACATCGGCGAAAGTATAAGCAAAAGCTACATTCCCTAGAGCTAAGAGCACATTGACCAGCTTATGGCTGCCATGAGTGCCTGCAAGTCCTCCTCTGAAGTCTCCATGGGAGACCCATTTAGCAATGCATAAGCCGAGACTGATAAATGAGTACGCGAAAGACGTGACCACGGCAACGACAGAAAGCCAGGTAATGTTCTCCAAACTTGGAAACTGAGATAATACTAATTGCACCATGCCAAAGATCAGCATGAACACTGTCCCTGTCGAACCACATGTTGCATGATCTCCATGTTTATGGAAGCAGTTCACTCTCTTTACAGCACTTCAATTGCAAACACACACACATATATATATATATAAGTGAGTTATTTTTTCATCCAATTCTATACATCAAGCTTGAAAATTTCAATAAGATGACTTACATCATGCTGGTACTGGCTGTAATTGTGTATCCAACCATAGTCCCCCATAGATTCACATACTGTGCACAACCACATAAGGAAACTTCTCTAGGACCTGTAATTTGAGTCATGAATGATTGTCAGTGAATCAATAAGTTTATTGGGTAAAATTATTTGGTGCAAATAGTTGGCATTATAATGGTTTCATTTGTTGTATATATATGTGTGTGTATATACCTAAGTATGCTCGGACGGCGTCCATGTAGGCATGGTTGATTGTTCCGGTGATAGGGTCGGGATAACGGTAGCAGTCGGCGAGGAGTGTAGAGGTGTAGTAGGTGACACAAGAGAAGCCGAGGATGACTAGAGGACCGAAAGATCCATCCTAATTGAGCAACACTCCAAGCAAGTGCGAGCACACCGGAGCCGATCACTGCAGCTACAATGTGTGCAGTTGCAGACCACACTGTGCCTGTATGCAGCAGCCATTTTGGTGTAAGGAATGTTTTTTATCTTATAATTTTGTTTTATTAAAAAATTTCATTATGTTTAGATTTAAGATTATGTGAATGTACTATGTAGGTGCTGAAACAAAATTGACATTATACCTATTCAGAAAAAAAAATAGATATTATAAACTAGAGAGCTGAAAATTGACTCAAAATTTGACTAATTTAATTTGATCAGCTTGATTTTGAATCAGTACTTCTAATTTGGATGAGTATGAGTCTAGTTTGAATTTGTGAAGTCCAAAGTGTAAATAATAATTTTTTTTACCAAATGATAAATTTGTAATACATAAATTTTTAGAATAAACTATTATTATTATTATTATTTAATTTTTTTTTTACAAAAGTGACAAACATCATTAAAAGAATGGACAAGTATAGGAGGATTAATTTCTCATACTATATAACTCTGAAGTTAAAGAAATACAGATTCTCTATAGGGGATCCACATCATGACCAACAAACAATATTGATGCATGATACTTGTCTCTAATGTACAGTATATTAACAGTTTGATAAATAATACTACAAAAGCAAGGTTTTGAACCCTCACTTTGTTGTATAGTTTGGGTGAGTCACTATTAAATTATTCTTATAAGTTTTTGAACGCTCACCCTCTGTTGTACACTTTGAATGAGTTATAACTGAACTACTAGTGATTTTTGGGATGTTAATATTCATGGACATAAATACAAATTTTTTTATTTTATTATTTTAAAATTTTGGTAAAATAGACAACCCATTATTTTATTATTTGTGATCACCTAGTAAGTTCTAATTTCTGAAAATTGATGAAGTGTAAATTGTTACAGGACATTATTTTCAAAGATAAAAGTTAATTAAATAATAAAATATATAGACTACATGGAATATTTTCTTGAAAACACAGTGACCAAGTGAATAATATTAAAATATATATATATATATACAGTTTCAATTGAACAGAATAATAATGAGATGAATTCTAGTAATCCTCCATGACTAGGACAATTTCCCCCCACTAATTGAGTCATTAACACAAGATCCTCATTCTCTTTTCCTTGTTCATGAATCCTGCATTGTTTTCCTTAAATTTATTATTTCACCAATCATTCTTGTCCCTCAGCTTATCCTTCTTTCCTTTTTTAAAATTACCTTTTAATATAAAATTTATATAAATGATATACGTGCCCCCCATAATATATATCTCTTTTATTTAGTTTTAAGCACAGTTGTATTTCACACTCTTCATCAATTTTAAGTCACAAATATGATGCGGTCTAAAGTGTGATGCATGCCTTGTCAATGAATAAATGAATACATAATTTATGTATTGGGTTATATAGAGATATTTGTATTTCTATCATAAACACATTGTCTATATAAACTTTACGTAAATAATAAAGAATATTAATAAAAAAAATAATTAAACAACGTTGTTGTTGTTGTTATTAAATAAACTTGGTTTTTTAATTGAATTTCCGTTTAGTTTAGTTTAGTTATTGAACTTTAAAACAAAATAAATAAAATACACAATATAAACAATTATATAGATATATATATATATATATATATATGATGTTTATAAATCTCAAATATAGCAGACAAGTAATGAAGTGATAACACACATAAATTAAAAAGGTTGAGAATTATTAATGTGAATAACTTGTACCTTGTCTTTCATGATCACCTCCTTCAACATCTCCAACTCTTCCCTTCATC
This sequence comes from Dioscorea cayenensis subsp. rotundata, assembly GCF_009730915.1. Lineage (NCBI taxonomy): Eukaryota > Viridiplantae > Streptophyta > Magnoliopsida > Dioscoreales > Dioscoreaceae > Dioscorea > Dioscorea cayenensis. The sequence goes on along the minus strand of NW_024087625.1, from coordinate 11,246 downwards.
TTTCTCTCTTGCTCTCTATCTTCTCTCGCTCAAACAACTAGAGGAAGAGGCAAATTAAGAAGCTCATGGGTTCAAACACTAATTTGCTCATTTATAAGAAGATTCAGAAGGCATCCTACTAGACATCCAATACTTTAAAAGGATGTCTAACTTGCTTTATAGCTTCAATCTTTAAAAGTAATTCATTCAAGTTATTAAAAAATAAAAACTTTTTTTTCAATACTATATGTTGTATTGGGTGCCATACTCGGATGATGGGCCTCTGATGTAAAGTTTAAAACTTATAAGAAACCGCTACTTGCATCATTAATTGTTTTTTTTATAAAAATAGATACATCACAATATATTAAAAGGGTGAAAAAAAAATGAGCAAAATATAGAGATTACCAAAACTTAAAAAAATGAAAGAGAAATATATCAATCAAAAGTGGAAATACAAAAGAGAGAAGATAAAATAAATAACTAGAAAGAGAGACTACAGAAATCGGACAACGTGCAACGGAGTCAAAATTCAAAAGACCGGACAACGTACATCATTAAATTATCATTTCCATTTTTATTTGATTTTAACAAATTATATCTTGAAAAAAGAAATACTGTTTCTCATTCCTTTGTATCAATTCCATGGGATGTTTTTCTGTACATCCAGCCTTATCCTGTGTATGTTTGGTCTATATACCAAATCTAAATGATGTAACCTTAATTATTGATTCCTTTGTAATAGATTTGATTTTGTTGTCGGCTTAATGCTATCTCTTGCATGTTCTTCTCTTTAATGTTATCTTTTGATTTATTATTTTATAGTTTATTTATTTTTATTTATTTTTTAATAAATATGGATAAGTCATATGTTTCGATTACTATTGTAAAAACAAGTTAAACCCTCCACCTCTCACCTGAAAGTGTTATTTAGAACAAATAAATAATATATATATATATATATAAACCGCAACTTAGTCAGGGAAAAAAAAGACAATCAGCAAGAGATATACACAATAACATAACTATCAAATACATGATAAAACAACATAGGACAAGAAAACATAACAGGCAGCAGGAAAAGCCTTGGATCCACTAGTAGTGATCAATGTAGGCATTACAAAAACCACAAGATGAATAAGTGAAAGTAGTTGTAGACTTGTGGTAATATTTTTTGTCTGGCACTCCAAGAAATGGTCATATATATATATATATATTCTGAAATGATAATAAACACATGTAATTCAAAAGATGTCTAAAAGTTTCTTCAAATTGATGTAAGAAATAGCAAATAATCTAAGTAGTGATCATGAGGGAACATTGATGAGTTATTAGTCCAAAAACAATCACTTCGTCTATTGGCTTGCAGTGGTCTACATTATGGATAACAAGGTTCCCATTTTGGTGATGATGCAATTAATTAAAGGATTAAATAAATCATATATTACTAACTTTTGCTTATATTTGTCAATGATGCCACTATGAGATTTCTTTTTAGAAATTAAAAGTTCTTAATTAATGATTAAAATAAATTATTATTTACACTATTAAAATATTCAAAAATGTAAAATTCGCTTAAAAATCATAACATCATTTTAGATGATGATTTTAAAAAAAAAGAATTCTTATTATAACCTGATATTCAAAAATATAAAAAAAGGTAACATATCCATATACTCAAAAGAATAAAGAAAAAAAGGAATATTTTTTTATATATATGATATCTTTCATGATTCGATCACTCATATTTTAAATTAAATTTTAAAAAAATAATCATCAAGTGGATTTAATTTGGAGTACACATTGAAGAGCACAAAGAAGAAAACTTCATTAGAAATTTCCAATTAATGAGTGATCATAAACTAAAATATATAAAACCTTCAAAGAATATAAGAAAAAATAAAGCAAGTCTCAGTCATCCCAACTTTCTTTAATTTGGTGCAGTCTGAGTAAGATTCACAAAAAAGTAATCAGAATTATAAGCTACTTCTTTGAACCACCAACATTATTGTTGCTTTCATATATTATTATTATAATGTATTTTATAACTTGCAAATAAAGGTCATGTTTAAGCCCTTTTTTCTCTTTTTTTTTTCTAATTTATTTTAATGTGAAATAGCTTTTGTAAATGAGAAAGTGATGAGCTTGTATTGTTATGTTCTCAACCAACAAGAGATGGTGCAATATGAGACATTTCATAGACAAAAAATCCTTTAATTAAAGTAATGGGGTTATGAATCCTCTTTTGAGTCATTTTATATATACCAAAAGCCATCCAATCATATATGACTCTTTTTAGGACAACCCTATGTGCATAGTTTAGTCTCTTTTTTACTTTTTTTATGTACGGGTCACTAGGGTTAGGATTAGTTTTTGGTACAAAGGACTTTAGTGGTGTGGCATTAGTTTAGCCTCTCTTTTCCTTTTTAAAGTACACCTCATTAGGTTAAGGGTTAGTTTTTGGTACAAAGAACTCTTGTGGTGTGGCATTGCCCTTTAATTTTTTTTTAAATGAAAACATGTATTAACTGTAAATGATTTGGTGGTTGCACATATGGAACAATTTTTCATGCCATAATAATGATTTTTTTTTTCAAAGATTATTTTTTAATTATAATTATGTTAAATATTATTTTAAAGATACTCCAAATCGCACATGTCTATTTTTAATTATGATCATGTTAAATATTGCTTAGCAGATACTCTCCAAAGCATTGATATCACATAAAAGAAAGATTTCTCCAGATAATAGAGATTTAGGCTCACTTAAACAAGTGATTTTCAGCTTAAGTCTTTATATGTGTAAAAAATACAACACGCAAAAGATCTATCTTCTTATAGAGCTACAAAACTTTTCTCCATCTTATGGGTCACAGACAAGAAAGAGTCGACAAGATAATAAATAAATAAATACTCAGCTAATGTCAAGGTAACCTGTCGATTTAATTATAATTTTAAAAACAAAACACTTACATCAAGTGGACAAAAATTTACAAATAAGTTTTTAGAGCTTGGAGTGATTAGATAATTTTAGTTATTATTTTAGTTTTGTAATTAACTATTTAACTCTTACCTATTTTTTATTTAAAATTTTATTTTATTGATAACTTTGCAGTAGTTTATTATGATATTTCTATATTAACAAAATAAATAAATTGTCGCCTTAGGAAACAAGTATTAGAAAACAAACAATGAAACAAGGTTGAAACCTCTAGTGTGTAAAATACAACTACTTTGGTGATATATTATAACAAAATTTCTGAAAAGAATTTTACAAGAATATTAAAAATTGGGAATGGAAAATGTTGTGATTGCTAGCTAATCAATTTCTTTATACTTTATTTTTATTATTTTTTATTAAATTTGTATATTTTTAAAATTTTCAAATATATTTGCCAAAAGACAAAATCTATGATTATTATGAGAATAAAAAAATTTTGATTCCCACCTAATGAAGGATGTATTAGGTTTATTGCTCACTTTACCTTTCTTTTTTCTATTTTGTATGGTCATTTTTCGTATTTTTTTGCAAAGAAAAAAAGAAAGAAAATCTCATGGATACTGACATTAATTCACTTAATTCTTTCCGTACAAAATAGAAATATTCGATATAAAAAGCAATAATTCAAAATTTGCGTTTCATTAATCTATATAAAAACAGTTTTAATTTTACAAGAACAAATCTCTCTCCACATAAATTTCTTTGTATTTATTATCATCATTTTCACATCATTCCTCAATTAAATACTAAAAATTATTTATGTTTCTTAAAAATAAAAATCACTATACACTTTATCCATATTTTAAAATAAAATATATATCTTGTACTAGAGGTGGAGACTAAAGTGAGCTTTTGATGACATTTAATTATTAAAGAATGAATGGACGTATCATACTTTGAAGGTATGATTTAAAAAAATTTGAAGACATAAAATTCAAAAGTTTTTTTTATTGAATTAAAAAGTTCTATATCTTTCTCAAAAATAAATTAAAATTTTTATTATCACATCCTTGATTATTGATTTTTTTAAGCTCACGTTTTGAAGAACCTTACTTCATCTCCCACTTCAATCCATTTCATTTACACATCCACTGTCTCTAATAATATTTCTTTTTCATTGTTCTTCCCAAAGTTGCAATTATTTGAGAGGATTAAAAGTTCAATAATTCAATTATTTTATGGAGGAAAAAGTGATGTGTCACACTTGACCCATGTTATTCAATTTGTATTGAGTCAACATAAATATGATTTAATATTTATTTCAATTTATTTATTCAAAGTAGATTATATATCACAGATTGATGACACATGATGTAAGTTTGTCGAAGTAGATAATGTCTCATTCGTGTGGTATATACAATCTATGTTTATATATATATATATATATATATTATATTTCAGGTTTTCTAAAAATCTTAGATTAAAGCTCCATATATATTCTTATCATAACAAAATATCTATGTTCTTTTATAATAAAAATCAAATTAAAACATCAAAATTAGTAAAATAAAATAAAATGTGAAGAAACATTAAAATGATGAAAAATATCAACAAAACCTAACTCATTTATAATTGATATACATCAAAAATATAACATCGGTTTTTCATCTCAATTTTTAAAACGAGGCAAGACAAAAGAAAACCAAAGTTACATATATTCTTTGAAAAACAATCATATTGCAAAATGTTATGTCGGCTTCAATCTCTAATATGAGATATTGGGAAAAAATCCAAAAGTTATATATGTTTCCTTTGGACGAGGTTGCCAGTTTTTAACCAATAGAATTGTTGTGGAAAAAAAAAATCTGAAACTAACCATTCTTCCATATAAACTTTTTGCATAACTTACTTATTATTAAAAAAAATAAACAAAATATAGAGAACAAAAAAGCCTTTGATTCAGTACTATTGGCTTCACTGTGAAAAGTATTATATAAGAACTTTTATTACTGATGGTTCCGGTGGGTAGTGTGGTAAAGATAAATCACTCAATAACTCACTCAGAGATTGGACATACACACACAATCAAACAAGAGAAGGAGACACGCAAGTTGGTAACCCAGTTCGGCACAACCTTATCTACATCTGGGTGGCCAAGCCCAGAAAAACAATCCAATAAAAGAGGCTTAAGAATATAAAGTACGACACTCTCTCACTCTCTCAAGACAAAGAATATCCTCTTAAGATTTACCGATGTCCACTCTCCTCAACTCTCACCCAAGGGTCTTCTCACTTGATGGCTCATCCTAAATGTTCAAGCATGATATCTTATATAGACGTACCGACGTCCAAAAAAGTTTCCTCTTTTAGAATTCTCCGCGGCTTCCTAACTTGGACACCTTCCAAAGTTAGATGTTGCAATACCCAATTGCAACATGGCCCACTTTACTGAACATGACTGAGTTCTAGCCAGTTGCACCCGAATCTGTGACCTTCAACATCCCGGTTCTTTCAGTCCGCCTCGTAGCAGTTGACTTGACCCGAGCTCCTCCTGCCTACAGCTGCTTCCTTTCTCTCGTCACTTCAGTAGGTCATCCTCTCCCGAGGGACGTGCCCACCAAGGCACACGCAACCATTTCACCAAAAATGGTCACCGAAGATCTCCAGATCTTCTTTCCAAACTTGGCCCAAGTTTGGTTTTCCCAAATGATCTTCGTTTGACTCATGGAAATATTGTTACTAAACTTAATCTCATCTTCATCCAAGTTTAGCCTTCAATATCTTCAAGCATGATCTCCAATCATCCATGCTTGGATCTTTAAATCTTTAATCATATTTCATGTAATCTTCAATCAATCTCCTCATATGATTAGTCTCCTTGAATAGCTCCGCCCATAATTAGCTCTTGGATCTTCCTTCAAATTGTGTTGCTAAATATGGTTCTGATAATCTCATTGGCTTGTCCTTGCCTAACTTAGTTTGTGTCTTCAAATAGCTTCACACCAAACTAAGCTTGTCCTATCTTAGTTTGTGTCTTTAAATAGCTTTCACACCAAACTAAGCTTCATGCAATCTTCATGATCTTCCATTCTTTCCAATGATTGAATATTCCTCTCCCTCTTTAAAATAGATCTTTCCAAAAAAAAAGTTCTATGAAAGACATGATTTATCATCCCGGATCTTACCAAGGATAGATCAAACCATACCTTAGATAAAACTTATCCTTCTTGAAGAGATTCTTTTAACTTGATGCACTGTCCAAAAATAGTTGATCATCACATGACTCTATTGAGAGGAATTTCTTCTAAACATGATCTTCTAGCCTTTGTTGCTTCACATGGCATGACACCTAGTTTCATCCACATCATCATCCTAGTCATTCCTCATTTTGCCAAGTCATCATTGCCACGTCATCTTTTCTTTTCCACGTCACCTCTTGGCTTGTTATATAATGTCAATCCATGTCGTCAGACTTAACAATTACTCAAGGTTTAAAACATACCAGACCCAGTGATGCTAAACAAAATCCTAAGCTGTGAGTACAGGCTTGCAGCCCAGTCTTCATGCCCGCTGAGTAAATATATACTTGCCAAACGATTAATTTCCGGTGCTATGCATGCCCAGGCACATTATTTGTCCATTTTATTACAAATAAATAAATAAATAGAGAACAGAAGTATTCAAGAACAAAGAATTAAGGGGCCATTTGGTATAGGGGAAAGTAACAACTTTCTCTGGAAAGTTAAGGTTGTAAAACGCTTTCATATGTTTGGTTGAAAAACTATGTAAAGTAATGGTCAAATTGCAATTACTTTCCCTTTGACCAATGAAAAGGATTCATAGAGGGAGGGGTGTGAAACGGATTACATCATGGGTGGAAAAATATGAGACATATAAAATTCCAATTTCACCATTTTCTAATATTAAAATTCTTCTCTTTTGTCCTATCTTTTTTTTAAGAACTCTAATTTTAGCGAAGAACTTCTCCACCGTCTTCCTTTTCAAAACCCTAGCGCAAGCCAATCTTGATAAGTCCTATAATTTTTTGTAATTTTTTTAAAAAATTTTCGTATTGCCTTTGATGTTGTTTGATTTGATAATGGATTTTTATTTAAAACTCATTGAAAGAAACATGCGCAATACCTTTTCTTTAGGTGAAATCTATCCACAAAGAGACTGCCAGAATTCATATAGAAAGTGTGCATCTTAGATCAAGTTCGGGTAATCATATTTTTCATAATAGAAAAGCATGAGTTAAATACCTACTTTTGCCGGGTATATAAGCAATTTTCTTAATTTACTTACATATAAACAATTGATTAATGTGAAAATCAAAACATAGTTAAAATTAAAATAATTGGTATTCATTGATGTTCATTAGGCTCATTAGGTCCACCATTTCTTGTTTGTTTATACTATTATCATGTTATTTTTGTCGATGTGAAAATTAAAATAATCTGATGTTCATTGATGTTCATTAGGTTTCTTGTGTTTCTCATATTGTTAATTAAATCATTATAAATAAAAGTTATGTATAATCTTGCTATAGAATAAACCAAAAGTATAATATTTAGATTACCTAACTCAAGAAAGTCGGAAGAAAATTGAAGTGCAAAATAAATACAACATCTAATACTACGATATTGTTATTACAACATCTATTTAAGGTATGGTTTTATTTTACTTCATTATTATTGAAGGGTAAAATTGAGAATAAACATAATTTTGCATGGAAAGGTTATTCATACCAAACAAAGGAATTCATTTTGCATGTATTTCAATTACAATTTTCAAGGTTCATACCAAACACTGTATCATTACAATTTGTAGGGAAAAGTAAATGCAATGAAATACTTTACAGAGAAAGTGTTTCTATGTAAAGTACCAAACGGGCCGTAAAATGCATGAATCAATGAGGGTGCACCTTTAAAGTTTTTAAGAAACAAATTAATTATTATGGAAAGCATTTGTGGGCATTAATTTAAAATTAATGCCTATTGGAGATTTAAGATGTTAATATTTTTATTATCAAATCTTGAAGATTTTATTATGTACATAGTGATGGATGGAATAGTTGCCATTCATGAAACCAAATTGTCATCTGGATTTATTAATGAGGAATTCTTATAATTTGCAAATCACTATAAACAATAAAGTTTATTCTATGCATAATTGTGTATATAATTTTACAAACTATAGTTTTTTGTTATGAGTTATATAATATGAGTGAATGTGATTTATAAATTTTCAAAAATATATATAAAAAAAATTATTGCATAATTAATATTTATAAACATAAAAATTAAAAATAAAAATAAAAAAAAATTAAGTTTATAGAAATAAATACTCAATAACAAGGTTGATTTCATAAAAAAACAGACATACACAAATTTTTCAGGGCATATACATGATTTTGAAGTAGGCAACATTATTGTATTAGTTGCATTGTAAATTATGATGTTTTTCGAACTTTAATTATTGATAATCTTTTATGTAATATTTTTCTTGAAGAGAAAATCTTATATTGAGAGTGTATGTGTGACAATCAAAACACATTGTTGAATTGAAAGCGGTAATCAACAAATTGTTAAATTTCATATTACAAAGAAAGCAAAATTATAAATCTAAAGAAAAGTTATTGCATTTCGACTATTTCGTATTTAATAATAATAACAAGATGGTTTCTAAGATGTCAAAATGAATAAAATCTGGAATACAAACTAAATAATTTCCTCTACCAATGCATATCATGTGATGAAATTTATAATATTTTCCAAACAAAAAATGAGCAAAATAAAATATACAAATCATATAATTATTCCTCTATCAATCTATATCATGCGATCTGTATTAAAAAAGAATCATTTTACTATCAGAAGAGAAACATAGATATATACATTGACAATGTATTTTAAAAAAGACAAATATGTGTATATATATATAATCACCATAAAATTAAACCATGAAAAAAAAACATGACGCCTAATAAACTGTGAATGAGACCAAATATATACTTGAACAATATCAATAAAATCTAACTCATTCAAAATTAATATATATTTATTTATTTTTCCAACAACAACCGTTTGCATGATCATAAATACATATGCACAAACAACTATAAATAGAATAAAAAAAGTTACAGTCATAATCACGCTATGTTTGTACTATCAAATAACTCTTTCGATTCGGTGACACTGATATCTCTTCCAAAACAAGTATATAGAATAAAATTTAACTTTAGTTCTTCATCTCTATCCCTAGTATGACACAAGAAAAAAGAAAAAAAAAAATGCAAAGCCATATATAATTTTAGAATAATCATGTCAAAACGACATTTGCTCTCCGGATGAGATTGATTGTTCTAATCAATAAAATTATTACAGGAAAGGACATAATGGCCTTAAACCAACTAGTCTTTCAGTATAATCTCTGATCACAACTTACCTACTATGAAAATAAGCTAAAATAAAAAAGAAAAAAAAAAATCCTTGTGTGCTTTTTCCTTGCTAAAATGTAACACATGATTTACTCACGGCACCTCTCAAAAAATAGCCAAAAATCTTAGTTTCTTTGGTGGGGAAAGTCTTTGATGCGTTTTCATAAGAGCGAATTTCATGTGTTTATATAGAAAATTTTTGTAATAATTATCTAATTAAGAATTAGAATGCATGAACCAATGAGCTTGCACATTTAATTCGCATTTATGAGCATCAATTTATCAATAATTAAGTCCCAATTTTTTTATAGTATGGATTTATTTATAATTAAATCTTGTAGATTTTATGGTGACGGAATGGTTGGCATGTACAAAATCAAATTCTTGTGTTGATTAATTAGTGAAGAATGGTATAATTTGCAAATCTAACAAATTATGAGCAAATCTAAGAAATTATTGTGCATTTGATTTATTAGTGATAAATTATTTTAATGTGCATATATTTAGAAAAAAAAATTATACATAATTTTGTTTTTAACTTTGTGCTCATACTTTAAAAAAAAATCTTACAGATTAACGTCTTTGGTTGTTGGTTACATAATAACAGTAAATATTAGTAAATATATTATTTTTATAAATATCCAAATAAATATGTGTCAAATAATAATCAACATTCATAAACATAAATATAAAACATAAATATAAAAGTAAATAAAAAAATATACCACCAAATTCTAAACTCCTTAGAAAAACATTTGAAAAAGTCATATTTATAATAAGCACAGTGATGCACTAATCAATTCAATATCTCAAATCATATGCATATAATTCCAAAATGAGCAACATCGCAAATTCTATTAATCAGTTGCATGTGAAGTCTCTAAACACTATAATGGGCAAATATTGGTAATGACTATTATTTTGTAGCTTAATTGCCGACAATCCTTATGTATGTTCTTTATGAGGAATCTCATATCTAATGCATAAATAAAGCACACAATGGAAAGCATCGAGTTGAGATAATTATTAAGTTATTAGTAAACTCTATGTATATCACAAAATAAACCGACATTACAAATCCAAATAAAGTTATTGCATTTTGGAGTATTTGACATTTAATAATAATCCTAAGCTAGTTTTTAGTTTGTTGAAGTGAATAGAACTTAAATATAGGATAGATAATCTGTTTCTCCATTAAATCACTGACATTCGACAAAATTCAGAATGCACTCAAATAGGAAATTGAACCAAACCTAAACCACAAAGCAAATAACTATTCATGTATCAACTCTAAACCATATATACAACAAAATCGTATCATATTCCAAAAGGGAAAAATCAACAAGACCTAAACTTTGGATTAAATAATTATTCTTGTATCAACTCATAATCACATGACGAAACTCAAAACGTACTAAAATCAAGACAATCAGAATGCTATGCAAGAATGAAACTAGTATTTAAATAAAATTAAAAATTTAATGGAAACAAGTTCTCATTGGAATAGCACTTCCCATTCATTTTCAATATATTATTAGACAATAAATAACTTAAACTGTATCCAAAAAATTTGTTCTAATATATGCTATATCATTTGTGAAAAATATGCAATGAAAGTAAAAGGTCTGAAAACAAAACTTGTGAAAAAACAGTGCTAATTTTAATATTAAATTAATTATTCATATTCCTGAAAAAGAAAAAATTGCATCACATCTTTGCCCTCAATTAATGGAAGACATTTTTTTTTATTAGAGATGGAGACCAAAGTGAGCTTTTTGATATGATTCAATTAATAAATAATGAATGGACTTATCATGTTTTAAATAGGTGAATATTCACTTTTTCTTCATTGAACTTAAAGTTTCATCTTATCTTTCTTATTTATAA